>NW_027507785.1:169272475-169349975 GCF_037356315.1 Lithobates pipiens | reverse complement strand
CATAAAGTTTTCTGGCAGGGTGCTATACAATAAGTTGTGTAGATGCCAAACCTGTCAAGATATTAAAACTGACAAACTCCAGTAGCTAAAATTTTCCATAGGCAACCATTTAAAAGCCTTACAGGGAGTTCAGCGTGAGCTATGGTGATAAAATTGTGATGTGAATGTATATGTAAATTGATGGCGCTATATAAGTAACTGAAATAAATAATAAATACAATTTTATTGCCCAATCCATTCATGGCAATTTCTCGTGTGTGGTGCAAGCATCGTGTACATATGCGTGCCGGACTTGCATGTTTCCATTTGTGCTTGAACACAGGAGAATGGGAGTTTTTTGGGTAGTGATCGGTACGCTTTAGGGAGGAGACGGGTTTTAGACCCCTAAATTCTCCTTCTCTTTTTAAAGCATCTGATCAAACATTGATCTGTTTTTGTTCCTATAGATCTCTAAAAAAAAAAAATAGATCTGTTTGATCAGATTCTTCCCTGGCTGTACCAGCCAGGGAAAGGCTAACTTGAAACCAGAAATTATGAAATTTCCAGCTTCATTCATCAGTCTTCTCTGTGCGCAGCCATTCTGACTGCTTACAGCGGCCCCAGGCTCCCCTGTGTTGGGAGAGAACCTGGAAACGGCAGTGGGAGTGAGCAGGGGGCCCTTTTAAGTGCTATAAAAGCGATCAGGTAGCTGTAAAGTCACTTGGCTCACTTCTAATGGAAAGCTGACCACTGGCTTTAAAAACAAAAAAACGCTAGGATCATGGCTGCAGTCATGTGGGCAACCCCCGCCGTATTGGTCCTTGTTCACATGGCATCTGTTGGGGGTGGTAAAGGGCTATTGGTTGAGTCTGGGTCTGACCACCTGCCTAAAATAGTATGCAGCTTCCAAGGCCTGTACGCATGTGGGAAAAATTGTACCCCTGTCACAATCAACCGGTAGCAGCATCAGCAAATATAACTCATTGTTGAATGAGTATCTACAAACAAAATCCCCATTCAGCTCTCAATAAATTCAGGTATTAGGAGCTAGTATCGCCTCCTGAATGCCGGGCGGCTGCTGCTCACCAGCCCTCTGAAATATCTATCAGATTGCTTTTTGGGGCTCCCTAGTCTGCAAGTAAATGAGTATATACAGTAATTTTGTATTAAAAACATACTAGTACCAGATTATAAATTCCCTTCAGCCCAGAGTGGCAGGAACAGCCTTGTGAGAGTAGCAATTGAAGGTAGGGATAATTGGGTATGGGGCTAGTTAGAACTGATCTTTGCTGTATGACACTTAACATAATTGAATTCCTTATGAAAGAAATCATATTCAACCTCAATGTTTGTGTCCCTTACAGGGAAAGACAGAATGCAAGCAAACAAGTGCGCCGTACAGAGAAAAAACTAAAGGATGTCTTGATGCAGGTGGAGGATGAAAGGCGCAATGCAGAGCAATACAAAGATCAGGTAAGAAATTAAATATAATTATTCTGTGGAACAGTCTAGTTCTTGAACAAGATTTAAAAGTATGAATCTTGCTACCAGGCTGAAAAGAACAACGTTCGAATGAAACAGTTGAAACGCCAGGTGGAGGAGGCCGAAGAAGAAGCACAGCGTGCAAATGCAATGCGCCGCAAACTGCAGCGTGAACTTGAAGATGCCACAGAAACGGCAGAAGCCCTGAATCGGGAGGTGAACACTCTTAAGAGCAAGCTTCGGTAAGTCCTTAAACCTAATGGCTACAGCAGACTTCCTCTCCAAACTTGGTACACTGCAGCTGGGTTCTTGATAGTTGGCCAGAGCAATGTATATCCGTCTTGTGATATAACCTGATATCTTCTACAGTACTAGACAAAGGCAAAGTATTTCTAGACCCTGGATTATAGGCCTGTACCTTCAGGTGATTGGACACTGGTAAACTTTTGAGGATATGCCCACTAAGCATCTCCCTACCCCATTCCTTGTGAGCGCTGAGTTTTTTTGTGCTAGTGTTCCAATGTGATGGACCTAATTTTATGGATAGATCATGCTTGGCTTAACTTTATTATTTTTTTTTTTTTTTGTCTATTCAACTACTTGCTTTCTTCTAGTAACACTGCATCTGTATCAGCACAACCTTGGTAAACCTTGGGAGCTGTACCTGGGCCCCATGCTGTTGCTTTGGGCAGTGTATCCTGCATGGGTGCTCGCCTTGGTGCTTAGTGAAATGTGTAGTCAGCCAGAGTTCTATACAGTGAGGGGGGGGGGGGGGGGTGGTGTGTGTGTATTTGATCCCCTGCTGATTTTGTACATTTCCCCACTGACAAATGATCAGCCTATCATTTTAATGGTAGGTTTATTTAAACGGTGAGAGACAGGATAACAAAAAATCTAACTTATTAAATTGCAAATCAATTTATAAAACTTAAATAAGCGAAATAAGTATTTAACCCCTTTGCAAAATACGACGTGTGTGTGTGTGTGTTTTTTTTTTTCCCCTAATTAAAAGCAGTATTGCACTAGGGCAGATTTGCGCTCTCTTCCTTTGTACATTTTCACATTCACTACAGTGTGAAATTCAAATATGGTGCAAAAACTTGACCACTCAGAGCTTAGTCTCAGGTGGATGACCTAGTATTACATCACACCATAGGTTGCACATTTTACCACTTCTGTCTAGATCCCTTATATGGTATTCAGGCACTTCCTCCCTCCTGCCCTTTCGCTATGAGGATTCACTACAGGGCGGTCTACACCCAGGTTTATGCATTCTCCTAGACCTACTTTCCCTATATTGTGCCCCCCTACTCGGAGTACCCTACAGGGGAATACCCTCACTGGCTGTGGTGGGAGCCATTGCAAAACTGCAGGCGAACATCACTGCAGAAAGCCCACTCAATCTGAGTGGTAATTCGACCCTTGCACCAAAGCAGGAACCAGCTCTAACCCAGTCTTTGCCCAGGGCTCAAATGTCTTTTTTTTTTATTTATTTTCTACCAAATAATGCTGTTGTAGATGAGGTCACGGAAGGGAAAAGTGGACATGCAAGAACATATTGGAGTAAGCTGCAAAAGTTTTCTTGAGAATGTGCTTGCTAATGTGAAATCTCACTGCAGCCATCCGCCAAATCCTTGGTTTGTGCAGCTCTATGCTCTGTATGTGAGGAGACCTGCAAAACTTTTAACCACTTCAATACCAGGCACTGCCCAACCCCCCCCCCCCCCAATCACATGTATACATATAAAAAAAACTGCACATAAAACATGACCAAAACCATCTAGTACTCCTTGAATACAGGTTCTGAATATCCAAGCTTCTGGGTGGATGCCACCCATATGATCCTCTAAACTCCTTGACTGCCTGGTTTACAACCAACTGAGTGAACACCACCTCATTAAGAATAACTTTCTAGATCCCCTTCAATCTGGATTTTTCCCTCAACACTCCTCCACAGAAACTGCTCTTTTTAAAACTTACAAATTGCCTACTAACTACAGAATAGTCTTTTGGTTTTTGCAGTCCTACTGCTGGACCCTTCAGCTGCCTTTTGACATGGTTGACCAACCCCTCCGCTTGAAAAAAAAACTTTAGTCTCTCTTGGTCTCCGTGACTGTGCTCTTCAGTGGCTCTCATCCTACATATCCCAATGAACCTTCAGTGTCGCTTACAATTCTACTTCCTCCACTCCCCTTCTCTGTCCCCCAAGGTACGGTTTCGGGCCCACATCCAATCCCTTTCCAAAGCTTGCTGCCACAACATCTCTAAACTACATCCCTTTCTAACCAATGAAACCACAAAGCTCCTGATTCACTCCCTGGTTATCTCTCGCCTTGACTACTGCAACTCCCTCCTCATTGGCTTAACTTTAAATAGACTATCCCCCCTTCAGTCCAGCATGAATGCTGCTGCCAGACTCATCCACCTTACAAACCGCTCAGTGTCTGCTACCCCTCTCTGCCAATCCCTCCATTGGCTGCCACTCGCCCAACAAATTTAATTCAAAAATACTAACAAGTTAAAACTATCCACAGCTCTGCCCCCAGCTAAATCACTAGCCTAGTCTCAAAATGCAAACCTAATTGCCCTCTTCGTTCCTCCTAAGACCTCCTGCTCTAACTCCATCACCTTCTCCCAAGCCTCGCCTGTCCTCTGGCATTCGCTACCCCAATCTGTCAGAAGGTCTCCAAATGTATCCACTTTTAGATGATCCCTGAAAACCTTCCTCTTCAGAGAAACCTTTCCTGCCTCCATCTAACAACTGCACTATTTTCTTCATTAGCTCATCCCCCACAGCGATTACCCTTTTGTATAACTTACCCCTCCCTCCTCAATTGTAAGCTCTAACAAGCAGGGCTGTTTCCCCCCTGTATTGAATTATATTGTAATGTCTACCCTAATGTTGTAAAGTGCTGCATAAACTGTTGGCACTATATAAATCGATGAGAGCCTAAACCGGCTCTGTGATGTCAGCCAATGGCATGCTTCAGCCCGCTGTCAACTGAAAATTTATCGCAGGAGTGCAGAATGAACTGCACGTCTATGATCCGTAGAAGTATAGCCAAAAATTTTAACCACTTCAGCTCTGGAAGGTTTTACCCCCTTTCTGACCATTACATTTTTTGCGATGCAACACTGTGCTTTAACTGACGATCGTGGCATGCTGTACCCAAATAAATTTATGTCCTGGTGTTCTCAAAAAGAGCTTTCTTTTGGTGGTATTTGAACGCCTCCTGTGGTTTTTTATTTTTTGAGCTATAAACAGGCAGGCCATTTTTAAAAACTTTCTTTCTACTATAAAACATATGCACAAAAGTAAATCTAATTTCTTCAATTTAGGCCAATTTTGTATTCTACATATATTTGGTTAAAAAAAGTCCCAAAAAGCATATATTGGTTTGCACAAGTTATAGCATCTACAAACTATGGGATAGATTTATGGACCTTTTTATAACACTGGGGGATGGACTGACTGAAGAGCAACATCTGTGTTCCTGATTAGCAGGAACACAAGATTTCTCTTCCTCTTTGACAGAACAGCAGTCTGCCTTCTTTACATAGGCAGACAGCCGTTCTGCCTCTCCTACGAACGATCTCGCTGTGTTCAACTACGTCGGGAACGTGGCATGTGCCCCAGAGTCGACAACAGGAATTGCGTACAGGTACGTGATTTTGCGCTTAAGGGCCGACATGCCACAGTAAATGTATGTGGGGCTGTCCTTAAGAGGTTAAACCTGTTTTTCAGCATCATGCTTTACCAGAGCAATTGCAGAAATTACCCTCTGCTCTAATCATCATTTGTGTGGATGCCCAAGAACATTTTCATTCAATAAACTTCCAGAATGGCTCTATTCTATATTCCAATGTGCTGAATCTTGTCTAAAAGCCTGGACACATGAATGTAATTTTAAATTGTTTTGCGTGTATGCTTTTTCGAGGAAGGCCTCTTTTTGGAGAAGCACTTGACCAATTCATCAGATATCACAGCAGGGAAGGTTTTACCTGCACATCAGAAGAGTCCCAGCCCCTCCCCTCATTGGGAGCCTCTACCACCACAAAACCCAGAGCACCTAATTGCTTCAGCTTCCAAACATAAGTTGAGCCACCTTTTTGGCATAAGACCAAAGCCCATCATGTCTTCCCCAAGGCCCTCTTCCAAATAAAGGGGTTGGTGCCCTCATGCTTAAGAATGGGGGCATGTCTGTTTACACCTCTGGGCCACAGATGTCTCGGACCTGTTTGTTCAAGTGGTTGTTTCAAAGCTTTCTTCTTTGAGGCCTCATTCCCTCCCACTGATTTAACCACTTCCAGACCGCTCACTGTCATACGACGGTACTTTGACGTTGAATACTGTTATGGCAGCAGCTGTCATAGCCCGGGATTTTTAAAAACAGCAGGTGGTCTGCTTTCAGATAAGTATCCTCTGTGATGGATTCGCCACAAGATCACTACTTTCAGCAGCGGGTGAGGTGCCCACCACCTCCCACCGCTCCCTGGTCATCTCCCTCACTTACCGGAGCAGTCGTTAGCGGCCGGGACTATCCTGTCCTTTACCCTCAGAGGCATGTAGTCGTGTGAGGGCATGATGGCCCCCACTCTTTCATACCATTGGCTGACGGAAGGGACGTTTGACTTCCATTCTGCCCAATTGTCTTAAAGGGGAATTTTTTTTATTGTTGCATTTGAGTGTAAATGTGAGATCTGAGGTCTCTTTGACCCCAGATCTCACAGTAGAGATCCTGTCATTTATTTATTCTTTTACATTCCTTGTAATAGGAATAAAAGTGATCCAAAATTATTATTTATTTAAAGGGACAGTGAAGAAATTATGAGGTGTGTTTTTTTTTTTTTTTCCCCTTTACACAGAAGCTAATACATATGTAAGTCACGTCCACATATGTAAACGGTGTTCAAACCACACACAGTATTGCCATGATCATTGGAGCGAGAGCAATAATTCTAGCAAAAGACCCCCCCCTGTAACTCAAAACTGGTAACCTGTAGACATTTTTAAACTTCGCCTAATGGAGATTTTTAAGTGTCAATTTTCGCCATCCCATGAGCGAGCGCAATTTTGAAGCATGACATGTTGGGTGTCGGTTTACTCGGCGTAACATTATCTTTCACAATATTAAAAAAGGCTATTTTTTATTTTTTTTTAATTCAAAGTGCTTTTCCCCCAAAAAATGCTTATGTCACACTGTATTTGCACAGCGGTCTTACAAAGTATTGCAACGTCTGTCATTTTTTTTTTTCTAGGGTGTCTGAAAAAAGTTTGGGGGTTCTAAGTAATTTTCTAGCAAAAACCTAATTTTAACTTGTAAGTGCCAAGTGTAAAATGCTTGTACGTTTTTTAGTATAGGATTTCATGTAATCTGCACCCAGTCTTGCCACAAGACTGGCCACAGCTCTGAGCAACCCTTTGTATGTCTTTTTTTTCAGTAAAATAAAAACAGAAATAGGTTTTTCTCTAGACCTATCCCCCCCTCCACGATTGGGCATGTTTAAATCCTGTGGTGCCTTTTCTGGGTTTTGAGTGGATGTTTGTGATCATGGGGCATAATCCACGAGACCAGAAGTTCAGTGTAAGATACACAGGAGAAAATGTTGCCAAGGGGAGTGTAGAGTTGGACGGGGAGTCTACTGATGTCTCAACTCTGCCCACCGAGCTCTGGAGTTTTGTAGTGCTACAAACGGGAGATATTTGACAGGTAAGGATACATGCAGGAGGAATGGATATCCTTGGAGATGAGCACTGTGGCAGTAGTTTAGCGATGAATGCTTTTACATCCACTTTAAGTGGTTAAAATTGCAGCAAACTTAGAGTTTGGGTGCCATTCAGGGCTTCCCAAAAGCAGTGTGATTTTTACCACAATTGTCATGTGGTCATTGTCGTAAAATGCACTTGACAAAATTGCATGAAGCTCATTATCCAAACAAGTGCATGGGCTGACTTTTGAGCAACAAACGCACATGGGGCAGCCCATTTCAAGGTAATGGGCTGCCCTATACTGGTCCTGCTATGTGAAATGTGAACAGGGTCTGAAATCAACCAAAAAAGCCCAAGGACAGTCAAATGCCCTGACCATCTCTTGTCCCAGGGAGTAGTTTGTATCCCCACAAGACAGGTTCAAAGGATTTTATTCAAACCTATTCTGGACTTTGTGCATTTCCAACACTGCAATCTTGTTGATGTGGAACAAGCAAGCACTTTTGACCTACCCCTTGCCTAACTAGGTGGATCTCCATCTCCGTTCTAACAATAGGGAAGTTTTTCCTTAGCAATTACTGAAAAGTGATAACCGATGCTAGTCATTGAGGCTGGGGAGGGGTGTCCGAGTCCCTCATGGTCCAGGGAACATAGTCACCTATGGAAGTTCACTATCAACATCCTGGAGCTCAAACCAGTTTGAATGGCTCTGCAACACTGGACCCCAGTTCTGTGTGGAAACCTAATTGGGGTGAAGCCTTGAAGGAAGCAAACCAGAAAATCTCATGAAAGAAAACTGTGTGCAATGATCCCTGCAGTTCATCTTGGCAGTTGAAAATGAACTACCTCAGCAGGCACCACTGGTATTAAGGGAAATGAGGCCCTTCACCCACAACACATTTTCAGTCTAACATGTCCAAAATGGATGATTTGGGATGTAGCAATCCTGGGATCCAGATTCAATAACTACCTCTGTGCTTAACAAGGATCCCTTAGCACTAGCCTTGGGTGCCTTGATAATTCCCCTGGTCTTGGTTCAGGCTAATGTATGCTTTGCTCCAGTGCAATTTTTTTTGTTTCCAAGACCATACTATGAAAAAAATGCCTTTTTTTTTAATTTAATATTGACAAACTTAATGGTGTAAAAATTGCAGTTGGTGCCTGGGGGGATGTCTTGGTACTATGTACAGTCACCCATAGACATGAATAGGTGGAGGTTGGCATATGCAGCTGTGTCTCTACTTGTATAAAGTGGTACATGCACACAATCCAATAATGTCCCAAACGCACACTACCTGCATTCTGAGCCTTCCTGGACATCCCTGTACACAGCCAGCATTATCAGTGGAAATCATAGGTTAACTTCGATAATCATAGGAACGCTAGATTTGTACGACTGGAAAGAGGCCAGCCGACTATTAAATGTAACTTCTCTAAATATGCTCCCCTTTTTGGATTGGCAGCAAAGTTGTGCATTTGATAACTTAAAGGACTACATGTGCTTATTTTTCTTAGTTTACTGAGGTGGTCGGGGGAATTTTTTTTTTTTTTTTTTTTTTAAATAGATTTTGATGACTGAAGCGTCCTTTTTAATGTTGAAAGAATTTATTTGCAAATTATGGTGGAAAATAAGTATTTGGTCACCTGCAAACAAGCAAGATTTCTGGCTCACAGACCTGTATCTTTTTCAAGAGGCTCCTCTGTCCTCCACTCATTACCTGTATTAATGGCACCTGTTTGAACTTATCAGTATAAAAGACAACTGTCCACAACCTGTCACACTCAACTCCACTATGGTGAAGACCAAAGGGCTGTCAAAGGACACAAACAAAATTTTAGACCTGCACCAGGCTGGGAAGACTGAATCTGCAAAAGGCAAGCAGCTTGGTGTGAAGAAATCAACTGTGGGAGCAATAATTAGAAAATGGAAGACATACAAGACCACTGATGATCTCCCTTGGTCTGGGGCTCTACGCAGGATCTCACCCCGTGGGGTCAAAATGATCACAAGAATGGTGAGCAAAAATCCCAGACCCACACAGAGGGACCTAGTGAATGACCTGCAGAGAGCTGGGACCAACGTAACAAAGGCTACCATCAGTAAAAGAAATAAAGTTAAAGGAATACTGCTCTGTGAACCTGCAACCTAGCAGCCAGCACAGCTTGTAGAAAAAAAGCAAAAACTGAATAAGTGCAGCGCTAAGGTTGCAAAGTTGCATAAATAAATGATATAAATGTGACAGATTCATACATGGTGAAATATGAATCAAAGTGAAATTTCTGGAATAAATGCAGGTATGGTGAAAAATGTGCTAGTATAGTGACTATACCATAAATAAGCTGAGAGCTAAAAATTAGGGTGTCAATATTGAACAGAAACACGTCAAACAAGGATTAGTACATAATGAATGTGAGTCATAACTCAGGAAATTTTGTAATTTCTGAAACGTGTGCTAGTATAATTGCAAAACAAAGTCCAAAAAACAAAAATTGTAAATTCTAAAGTCCAGAGAAATCCAATCGCCAGTATGAACTGTGAAGGGGAAAAAAATGTTCCACCACCGTAAACGGGGGGGGTGCTTACACCACCCAGTTCTGCAGAGCTTATTAGGTTGAACACATCTGTTGGAAACAACTGGTCCTAGATCTGTATCAATCGACCTTGGACTGTCGCTGAATAGTGACTTGAAGGCTCCAATCATAGTGAGGAGGGTGGAAGGCAAATGCCAGGAGGGATATATCCTGCAATGAAAAGATGGGCCAACATAGCATGATGCCCTATAAAAAAAAAAAGGCGATTTTAGTAAAAATAGGATAAAACACTCTCGCATGGCTCCCAGATGACGACCAGGGAGTCTAAATGTCGGCTGGACCTCCTGTTTGCATCACTATGTTAGATACATGCCTTTTTCTACTCTAACAAATCTGTGTTTTATCCTATTTTTAATCTTTTTATAGGGTATCACGCTATGTTAGCCCATCTTTTCATTGCATGATATATCCCTCCTGGCATTTACCTTCCACCCACCTCACGATGATTGGAGCCTTCAAGTTACTATTCAGTGACAGTCCAAGGTCGATTGATACAGATCTAGGACCAGTTGTTTCCAACAGATGTGTTCAACCTAATAAGCTTTGTAGACTTGGGTGGTGTAAGCCCTGCCAAGTCAATAAGATCTGGTAAGCCTCCCCCTGTTTACAGTGGTGGTGATTGAAATCCCCCATATGTCTAATGGGACTGCATGTCTGATTGGATTTCTATGGACTTTATAATTCACCATTTTTTGTTTTTTGGTCTTTTGTTTTGCAGTTATTATACTAGCAAATTTTTCAGGAATTACTATTTTTTTTATTTATTTTTCTGAGTTTGGACTCGGACTCATTCATTCATGTTAATCCTTGTTTGATGTTTCTGTTCAATATTGACACCCTTATTTCTGTCTCTCACCTTATTTATGCTATAGTCACTAGACTAGCACATTTTTCACCATACCATTTTTTTTTCAGAAATTTCACTTTTTCTTGATTCACATTTCACCATGTATGAATCTGTTTTTGAGATATGTATGTTTTAGGTAATTTAGATCATTTTATTTATGCAAATTTGCCATCAGTAACACAGTACGCTGCCAGGTACTCAGAACCTGCAGTGCCAGTACATGTCCAGGCCTGTCTGAGGTTTGCTAGAGAGCATTTAGATGATCCAGAAGAGAGTTGGGAGAATGTCATATGGTCAGATGAAACCAAAGTAGAACTGTTTGGAAGAAACACAACTTGTCGTGTTTGGAGGAGAGAGAATGCTGAGTTGCAACCAAAGAACACCATACCTACTGTGAAGCATGGGGGTGTCAACAAAATGCTTTGGGGCCGTTTCTCTGCAAAGGGAACAGGACGACCGATCCGTGTACATGACAGAATGAATGGGGCCATGTATCGTGAGATTTGAATGCAAACCTCCCATCGGCAAAGGCATTGAAGATGAAACGTGGCTGGGTCTTTCAGCATGACAATGTTCCCAAACACACCGCCCCGGGCAACGAAGGAGTGGCTTCGTAGGAAGCATTTCAAGGTCCTGGAGTGGCTTAGCCAGTCTCCAGATCTCAACCCCATAGAAAACCTTTAGAGGGAGTTGAAACTGTGTTGCCCAGAGACAGCCCCAAAACATCACTGCTCTATAGATCTGCATGGAGGAACAGTGTGTGACAACCTTGTGAAGACTTACAGAAAATGTTTGACTTTGGTCATTGCCAACAAAGGATATATAAAAAAGTATTGAGATGAACTTTTGATATTGACAAAATACTTATTTCTCTTATATTCACTGACTGACACAGCTTCTTCTCTTTATACCATTGGGTTGTTATGCCACCTTCAGGAGAAGACTAGGCATTACATGTTAACATGTGATAATAAAACTAGAACTTTCTAGTTCCGCCCAAGGGGCGGTCCCTTAGGCAACAACCCCTCAAGCATGCTACTGCAGCCTCAGTACGTCGTCAAGCAGTATAACGTAAAGAAAAATGAGGGGCGGGTGCTGTGTCAGTTTGTGAATTAGAGGAAAGGATTTTACGGTGAGTACAAAAAAATCCCATTTTCTTATATTCACCAACTGACATCACTTCTTTTTATACCATTAGGACGTCCCCAAGCAGTGCCAAAACTAGGGGTGGGAAAACGGCATAAAACTTCATCCACCATGGCATGTGGGAGCTAGTGCAAACTTTACCCACAAAAAACTACAGTGTGGAAAAACCACCACAAAAAAACTGGGTGCTCCTTAACAGAGAAGCACTACCCTCAAACCACACCAAAAACTGAAAAAACAAATGCAACAGTGCATTAACTTAAAAAGGTACTGCGTTTTTACCCCAAAAAAACAGGAAAGAAAAAATTGCATATGCAATTGCAACTATACAGCTGCCTGCAAAACTTTGCGGCCAAAAACAGGCATCACCTGATGCACTGACATCTACCTTGTAGAACTTTGTAAACGTGTGGACAGACGACCAGGTCGCCACTTTACACACTTGAGCGACAGGCGCTTGATGTGGGAAGGTCCAAGACGTTCCGATTTGCCCTCGGGGAGTGGACCGTGACCGGATAGGGGGGCACCTGCCCGTTCAAGGCGTAGGCTTGTACTACGGTACAATCTCTTATCCACCTGGAAATGGTGGCCCACAAGACCGCCATGCCTTTCTGTGGACCAGCCACCGAAAAACAGTGACTTCTGAAAGGGAACCGTGGCAGATAAATACACCTTCAGAGCCCGAACCACGTCCAGAGCATGAAGGGCCACCTCCTTAGGATGTGTCGGCTTAGAACACAGATGGTAACACAATGTCCTCATTGATGTGAAACGCAGAGACTACCTTCGGCAGGAAAGACTGTTGCGGATAACCAGACAGGGCGACTTGCAGGACAAGGCCGCCAGTTCCGAAACCCTCCTGGCCGATGTAATGGCCACTAGAAAGACCACTTTCTGGGAAGGAGTCAACGGGAAACTATTTTCAAATGGCGGTTTCTGAAGCGCCAATACCAGGTTCAGATCCCACGGGGGGTAATGGTGGATGCACCAAAAAATCTTATTTCCCACCATGATTTGCAAATGCTTTAAAAAAAAAAAAAAAAAATCAGACCATGTGATTGTCTGTATTTGTTTCCACGTTTTGTGTCTCATAGTTGAGGTATACCTATGATAATTACAGGCCTCATCTTTTTAAGTGGGAGAACTTGCACAATTGGTGGCTGACTAAATACTTTTTTGCCCCGCTATACGAAGCATATCAAGGTGATTTTATAAATTGCAAGCTTTTTTTTCTTTACTTTTATTTTAATTCAATTTCCAAAATCATTGCAAGAATAAAGCAAAGTAATAATTGAAGGGGAAGACGTTAATTGGGGTAAACTACAGAGGTGTGTTTGTGTGTGTTTTTTATTTTTTTTATTTTATTTTTTTTGTCAGGTTGTTCTGCAGATAAATGGAGTCTATACAAAAGTGTTGGATCCCATCTACATGAGTTTTTTCAGCCGCATGTTTATCACTCCTGCTTAAGCCGCAAAGGCAATGGACATGAATTTAAGTGTCGGGACGGCAAGATTTATCCCCATGTTTGGGTTTGGCAGGCAGTGTCCATAGATGGAGTGATTTTCTTGAAGAAAATCATATGATTTCCCAATAAACAGTTGGATTTTACATGTGATTGGTGCCATGGGAGAAATGACCCCATCAACACCAACAGGCTGGTTGTACCCAAGTTGGCTCAACTTGGGTACATTCAGCCTGCCCATAAATGGTTTGAATCTCAGCTAGTCCCCGCTGAACAGCTGAGATTCAAACCATCTATTGCCCACTTTACTTTGTATGCCTTATTTCATATTTGAATGGTGTTTGATGTACTGAGTAAGGGCGGGGCTGTGAGAATAACTTGCTGGATGTGATTTTAATTTTTTGGGGGGGGGGGGGGGGGGGGGGGTTTGGAATGTGTACCTTGCCCAGTGTCTTCAACTAAATGACATTAAAGCTGTTTACCGTTCATACTTTAAAAATTAATTGCAGTTAAGTTGAAGCATTTTTGTTTTTATATTCATGCATTTTTTTTAATTTTAATTTTTTTTTTTATCCTCTTTTGGCACAGACGTGGTGGTGGTGGTGGTGATGTACCATTTGTTACAAGACGAGTTGGAAGGAAAGGTGTTGATGAAGCTTCTGATGAAGATCTGGATGGGAAGGATTCTGGAGATGCAAAATCTGCTGACTAAGAATTTCACCAGCACATTTCATCTTGCCCTTGTGTAATACAGGAGAATTGCTCAGTCATTTACAAATTGCCATGTTATTCAAAGCCTGTTAAAGGGGGAGTTTTTCTCTTGTCATTAGGGGAAAAATGAATGGGGCCTTAAACTGAAAAACAATGTCTTCCTTAAGATACCAAAGCCATAGCTTTTGATCAGATTTGTAATATACGTACAATCATGGCTTGTGGTTACAGCGGTTTCACAGTTTTGGGCAATATGTCTGTGCACTTTCTATTGTGACAGCCAGAATGGATTTGTAGACTTTAAGCACTGTATCACTTTTTGATCTTGACTGTTCTGAATTTCAGTCTTTGAATCTCTTGCTGCCTTTTACAGTTTTGCTTATTGCCACTTTCTGACTGGATGCATTTATTCTTGCTATCTTTTAAGATTAGTATCCAGAGGGCAGAACCCACTGTCTGTTTTGGAAGTTTAGTTAAAGACCAAATGTATTGATCATAAATATGGATCACGTTTTTACAAGTATTTTTTTTATACTTGTATATCTAGAAGATATAAATATGTAACTGGAGAACTTTCTGTACTGCACCATCTATATGAACTGTTAATCTGCACACACCTAAATGTACTGGTCAAGTGTTTTTTGAAATGCATTTTTTTTCGTCTCACTGCCTATTTAGGGTGCTCATTTCAGATGGGCTTTATTCTAATGGTTCATCCTGTGTATTATAAGTGCCTTTTTACTGCTGCCTGGTCATGCTCAGAATTAAGAGCTCATAAACCAGGAAAATGTTGCTTTACGTAATAAACTATGATCAGTGCTGCAAACGTTGTAACAGTTTTCTTTTGGAGATTCTTTGAACATGCATTCAACAAACTTGTATTCTTTGCAGTTGTAGTAGAAGATTTAATTACATCGGGTATGAAGATATTGGTGATGACAGCAGTTTGTTCCCATCTGTACTGCAGAACTTGTGTGTGTTTTCAATAGCACTTATCCAGCTTAGGCTGGGTTCACACTGGTACGACATACACTCCGACTTTGGGAGCACAAGTGTGTGTGTGTGTGTGTTAATGATTCCCTATGAGAGCCGTCTTAACTGGTCTGACACAAGTCTGTCTGACTTTGAAAAAGGTTCCTGCACTACTTTGATCCGACTTTAGTCTGATATTAAATGGGCTAAAGTCGGATCCTTCTCTTAACCATCAGACTTCAGTCAGACTTGTGACATCCAACATGGTGATTACTATCTGTCTGGTTTTAAAATCTTATGTTCAGTCAAGTCGGATGGACGTATGCGTATGACCTATGTTGCAGGGCAAAGTAGGATGACCGTTGTACAACAGCTGTGTTGTACCAGTGTGAACTCAGCCTAAAATCTAATTACACTGCACTCAGACAGATGGCAAACCCTTATCAACCTGAGCCCGTTAAAGTGCATGCTCAGCACAACACTGTGTACACATACTATATTGTCAAAAGTATTGGGACACCTGCCTTTACACACGAACTTTAATGGTGTCTTAGTCTGTAGGGTTCAGTATTGATTTTGTCCACCCTTTGCAGCTAGAACAGCTTCAAATCTTCTGGGAATGTTGTCCACAAGGTTTAATTATTTCTATGGGGAAGTTTGACCATTCTTCCAGAAGCACATTTGTGAGGTCAGGCACTGATGTTGGACAAGAAGGCCTGGCTCGCAGTCTCTTCTCCAATTCATCCCAAAGGTGTTCTATCAGGTTGAGGTCAGGACTCTGGTGGAGGAACTTTTATTGGCCTGCACAAACATCATCCATATCTTAATGGACCTTGCTTTTTGCACTGGTGTGCAGTCATTTCTCTGCAAGAAGCCCTTATAGCTGCAAAAGGTGGGCCAACTCCATATTGAACCATACAGACTAAGATGCCATTAACCACTTTCAGACCGGACCATTTTGCTGGCTTAAGACCAGATCACTTTTTGCGTTTCGGTACTACGTTGCTTTAACTGACAATTGTGCGGTTGTGCGACGTGGCTCCCAAACAAAATTGACTTCCTTTTTTCCCACAAATGGCTTTCTTTTGGTGATATTTGATCACCCCTGCGGTTTTTATTTTTTGCGCTATAAACAAAAATAGAGCGACAATTTTGAAAAACACATTTTTTACTGTTTGCTATATTTATGCCCCATAAATAAAAAAAAAAATTATCCTCAGTTTAGGCAGATACGTATTCTACATATTTATGGTAAAAAAATTGCAATAAGCGATTGGTTTGCGAAAATTTTTTTAGCGCTTACAACCCAAAATAGGGGTTCGTTTTATGGCATTTTTATTATTTTTTACTAGTAATGGCGATCAGCTTTTATTTTTTTTATTTTTTTTTTTTTATTTTTTTTATGTATTGTGACTGCGACATTATGGCGGACACATCGGACATGTTTGACACATTTTTGGGACCATTGTCATTTATACAGCCATCGGTGCTATACAAATGCACTGATTCCTGTGTAAATGACACTGGCAGTGAAGGGGTTAACCAGGGGTGGCAGTGTAGGGGTTAAGTGTCCTAGGGCCGTATTACTGGGGGTGGGGCTGTGTTGGTGAGCACTGATCTCTGCTCCAATCACAGGGAGCAGAGATCAGTGTCACTTGTTGCTAGGCTGAACGGGGAGATGCTGTTTACATCGGCATGTCCCCGTTCAGCCTCCCAGTGAGATGATCGCAGGTATCCCCGTGGCGATCAAGTCTGCAGGACCTGCGACCGGACTCACGGGGGTCCTGACCGGCACGCGATGGCAGGGCGGCTATTACAAATGGATGTACCTGTACACCAATTTGCCTGCCTGTGCCATTCTGCCGATGTACATCATCGTGCGCCGGTCGGGAAGTGATTAAAGTTCGTGTGTGTGTGTAAAGGCAGGTCTTGCAATACTTTTGACAATATTGTGTGTGTGTGTGTATGTGTGTATATATGTATGTGTGTGTATATATATATATATATATATATATATATATATATATATATATATATATATATATATATATATATATATATATATATATATATATATATATATATATATATATATATATAATTTATTATATTTCAAATTCAGTTGTGTTCATAAGTTGCCATACCCTGGCAGAATTTGATTTGTTGGCCATTTTTCTGAGTATATGAATTACGCAAACTTTCTCTTATATTCACCGACCAACACAGCTCCTCTCTAACAAATGGGTTGTTAGCCTTATCACTAGGAGAATACTAGGCATAGTTGTAACACAACTCAGAACTCTTAGTTCCGCCCAGGGGGCGGTCCCTTGGGCTACAACCCTCCACCCTGCCAAGCAGCATCATCAGTTTTGTTTTGCCTAGTAAAGAAGGACCTAGGAACCCTGCGGGCCCATCGGTCCGTGTTTTTTTACTCTCACCTGGGATAGGGAACTGACTGGCTGGTGGTGTCCTGGATCCTGTGTGTTAATCTCCCGGAAGGTGCCTGTGAGGGTCTGGCTGTGTTTTCGGTGCTGTCTGTCACATTGTCTCTATCCCTCATGGAAGCTGGCCGGCGACCATTCTAGGTGTGGGCGAGGGCATGTCTTTCTGGGCTTTAAGCGGCCATTTTCCCAGTGCTCTCCTATTCAGGACACTGGTGGCCATTTTCTAGAAGCCTGAGCACGGTTTCAGTGTTCTCCAGCAGCAGCTTGCATGTGCTCCCACAGCCATTTTCCCTGTATTTACTGGATGCTGGGCGGCCGTTTTATTGAAGCCTGAGCGCTTTTTTCAGATCGTTTAGCGCTCATTCTGACGACTGCCACCAACTGTTTCTATTTCCTCTGCACCTGGGAGCACTCGGGGTCTACAGGCACTACTTGTGAACAGAACAGAACTCCTCAGGGTGGTGAGTCCAGCAGGTTAGAGCCCCTCAGTCAGCGGCAGCAAGGAGGGTGGGACTGTCGCTGTCCTAAGTCCCCTTCAGGTTGCAGACGG
The DNA here is from genome assembly GCF_037356315.1 of Lithobates pipiens. Classification (NCBI taxonomy): domain Eukaryota; kingdom Metazoa; phylum Chordata; class Amphibia; order Anura; family Ranidae; genus Lithobates; species Lithobates pipiens. The sequence goes on along the minus strand of NW_027507785.1, from coordinate 169,332,080 downwards.
GGTAGGGTCAGCATTGCTTCAGAAATTGGTGTTTCTTCCCCTGAAATCCAGGCAATTGCAAGCAGGTCACCTGCGGACTGCGCAGTATCCATGGACACCCTGTCAGCGGTCCTCAATTCATTGCCAAGATGGAGGTGGTGTGTGGGAAGAAAGGTGCCCCTGCCCCCGTCCCCGTCCTCTGGGGAGAGCTCTGACGCAGACTGGTCCTGCTGAGGCTGGTGACTCCTGCTCTGTATTTTCAGACTATGCTGACCAGGACCGTTCGGACAGGGAGGATGAGTCCCCGTCCGGCCGTGACAAAGTGCTTGTTGGAGCACTTCTCACAGCTGTGCGTGATACCCTGAAGATCCAGGAGCCAGCGGATCCCTCTGCTGATGTACTGGTCCCCTTTGGGTCCCGCAAGCCAGCACGTACACCTAAAGTTTTCCCGTATCTGACTTATTTTCACAAGTTCATTTACAAGGAATGGGGTGGCCCGCAATGGACCTTTTTGGTCCCCAAATACATGGCGGTGCGTTACTCCTTTGAGGAAAGCCTTCTCAAAAAATGGTCGACTCCTCCAGTCGTGGACCCCCCAGTATCCAGGTTAAATAATGTAACCATGATCCCGGTTGAGGGGACTCCTGCATTCAAGGATCCCGCGTACAAAGGCTGAGGCAGTGGCTCGTTCCTTGTTTACAGTTGTGGGGTCAGCCGTGCGACCAGTACTGACATCCGCACTTGTGTCGCAGACACTGACTGAGTGGGAAAAACTTTTGCACCGTGAATTGGGAGAGCAAAAGGCTTCCCCTGTCTGCGTGGAACTAGCAGACCAACTAGTGCAAGGCCTTAAGTACGTCTGTGACGCGGCCCTGGATACTCTCCCTCTGTTATCCAGGGCCTCAGTATCAGCTGAGGTGCCTATTTTGGCTGAAATGCTGGTCTGTTGACCAGGTATCCAAAACAGCCCTGATGGATCTTCCCTTCCTTGGCAAACGGCTCTTTGGAGCCTCATTAGATGACATTATTAAAAAATGCCACCGGTGGTAAGAGTACCCTACTCCCACAGGCCAGGAAGGCTAAGGAGCCATGCCATAGGCAAGGGCCCTTTTTTTTATTAAATTTTTTTATTTTTCCTGCTCACAAACTGCTTTTTTGTCCGCCTGAGCTTCGACAAAACGTCCCCAGCCCGACATAACGCCCACGGACGGTCAAAAATGTCCCTGGAACTGCAAGCCTGCAAATAAAAGTGCTACCGCATGGTTTGCCCCCACCCATGTCTCGGGTGGGGGGGTCGCCTTCGGGAGTTTGCAGCCCGGTGGGCCTCCCGGTTATCCGACCAATAGGTCTGTGATCTGATTTCCACAGGCTACAAGATAGTTTCTCTCTTGGCCGGCAAACAGATTCTTCCCCTCCAGCATACCCGTATCCCCGGTTTGCCAGGAGGCCCTGCTGGGGGCGGTAAGGGTTTTGCTGAATCGTGGGGTGATTGTACCGGTTCCGGGATCAGAACGCTTCCAGGGATTCTACTCAAATCTGTGGTTCCCAAGAAGGAAGGGGTAAGTCCGATCTTGGACCTAAAAGCCCTCAATCACTGTAAAATTGCAGAGGTTCAGAATGGAATCAGTTTGCTCAGTAGTCGCTGCACTCCAAGGGGACTCCCTGGCGTCCTTAGACATCCAGGATGCGTACCTGCACATACCCATATGCCTTCGGCATCAAAAGTTTCTGCGCTTTGCAGTCGGGGAAGCCCACTACCAGATTGTGGCTCTTCCTTTTGGTCTGACATCAGCGCCCCCCCCCCCCCCCCCAAGATATTTGCTCCAGTTTTGGCATTGCTGTGACAATGTGGGATCGCGATCGTGGGATATCTAGACTATCTCCTCCTGAGGGCATCTCCCACCTCAGAATTAGAGGAGGATGTGGCGATCACCATGCAGACCCTGCAAGAATTTGGGTGGCTGTTGAACCTCAGAAAGTCGGTGATTGTGCTGACCCAGTGTCTGGAGTACCAGGCTTGCTGCTGGACTCCAGGGAAGCAAATTTTTCTCCCTTCAGACAAATTGCAGACTCTCAGATGCGTGGTAAAACTGCTGATGAACCGCAAGTGGTCGTCGCTCCGCTTTTGCATGCGAGTACTGGGGCTCATGGTAGCCTCCTTCGAGGCAGTACCTTATGCCCGGTTCTACACCAGAGTTCTGTAGTAGGAGATTTGGACAAAATGGGACAAATCTCAGTTGTCCCTGGATCGACAGATCCAGGTGAGCCAGTCAGACTCACTGATCTGGTGGTTGCGGTCCCCGGTGATTCAGTCCAGGAAATCGTTCTTCCTCTGAAATGGACGGTGATCACAACGGACGCCAGTCTATCCGGCTGGGGTGGAGTGTTGGGGTTTCAGTCGGCTCAGGACCTCCGGTCGACAGAAGAATCCAAGTCGCTCTCAATTCGAGCAGATTGATTGCCAATCAGGCTGTGCCTCTACACATGATCGATGAGACTGCAAGAGTGTCCGATGAGGATCCAGTCTGACAAGGCCACGGCTGTGGCATACGTAAAAAAAAAAAAATCACCAAGGGGGAACAAGAAGCTTGCATGGGAGGTCACTCACATACTTCGGCGGGCAGAGCGACACTTACCAGCCCTGTCGGCCATTTACATCCCGGTAGTGGTGAACTGGCAGGTGGACTATTTGAGTCGACAGATGCTGGACCCAGGGGAATGGGCGTTGCATCCGGAGACGTTCAGGTTACTGTGCCTGAGGTGGGGCACACCAGACGTGGATCTGCTGGCCTCCCGTATCAATCGGAAGGTGCCAAGATTCGTGTCCAGGACAAGAGATCCGTGGGCCGACACGTCAGACGCGTTGGTGGCTCCGTGGGATCAGTACCAGCTGATCTATGCCTTTCCTCCACTGAAACTGTTACCACGTCTGCTTCGCAGAGTGGAAGCTAAGGGGATCCCAGTGATACTGGTTGCCCCAGATTGGCCTCGCGTTCCTGGTACGCAGTCCTCATGCGTCTGGTGGCAGACGCTCCCTGGCAACTGCTGCTGCGAGAGGACCTTCTGTCTCAAGGTCCGATTCTCCATCCTGCTTTACCATCGCTGATTTTAACAGCATGGCTATTGAGAGCCAGGCGTTGAGGAACCGGGGTCTGACTGACTCGGTGATTCCGACTGTTGAAAGCACGGAAATTTTCTTCTCGGAAGATGTACCTTCGTACCTGGAAGGTCTACATCTCCATGTGTGAGGAGAAAGAATGGCATCTGCGCTTCTTTTCCATATTCAGTATCCTACTGTTTCTCCAGCAGGGAGTTGACCAGAGATTGGCATTAAGCACCATCAAAGAGCAAATTTCAGCCTTAGCTGTTTCCCCCACGTCGCAGTCTTTAGTGAGTACCTTCGTTCAGGGGGTACGTCATGTAGTCCCTCCGGTGCGTCCACCATTACCCACATAGGATTTGAACCTGGTGTTGTCGGCGCTTCAAAAACCGCCATTTGAAAATATCAGGGAGATTCCCCTGTTGACTCTTTGCCAGAAAGTGGTCTTTCTTGTGGCCATCACATCGGCCAGGAGGGTTTTGGAACTGGCGGCCTTGTCCTGGTTATCCACAAGGATAAGGTGGTGTTGTGTCAAACAGTCTTTTCTGCCTAAAGTGGTCTCGGCTTTTCCTATCAATGAGGACATTATATTACCATCTGTGTCCTAAGCCGAAGCACCCGGAGCTGGCCCTTCACGCTCTTGACATGGTTAGGGCTCTGAAGGTGTACTTGTCTGCCACGGCTCCTTTTTCGGAAGTCAGGCTTACAGTTTGTTTTGGTGACTGGTCCAAAGAAAGGCATGGCGGTCTCGTCGGCCACCATTTCCAGGTGGATCAGACAGATTGTAGTACAAGCCTACGCCTTGAAAGGGCCTTTCCGGTCACGGCTCCACAAGGGCAATCGGAACGTCTTGGGCCTTCCGACACCAAGCGTTGGTTGCTCAGGTGTGTAAGGCGGCGACCTGGTTTTCTGTCCATACGGTTATCAAGTTCTACAATGTAGACATCCGTGCATTGGCTGATGCCTGTTTTGCCCGCAAAGTTTTGCAGGCGACCGTGTAGTTGCAATTGAATATGCAATATATATATATATATATATACACTACCGTTCAAAAGTTTGGGGTCACATTGAAATGTCCTTATTTTTGAAGGAAAAGCACTGTACTTTTCAATGAAGCTAACTTTAAACTAGTCCTAACTTTAAACAAATATACTCTATACATTGCTAATGTGGTAAATGACTATTCTAACTGCAAATGTCTAGTTTTTGGTGCAATATCTACATAGGTGTATAGAGGCCCATTTCCAGCAACTATCACTCCAGTGTTCTAATGGTACAATGTGTTTGCTCATTGGCTCAGAAGGCTAATTGATGATTAGCAAACCCTTGTGCAATCATGTTCACACATCTAAAAACAGTCTAGCTCCTTCCAGAAGCTACAAAACTGACCTTCCTGTGAGCAGATTGAGTTTCTGGAGCATCACATTTGTGGGGTCAATTAAACGCTCAAAATGGCCAGAAAAAGAGAACTTTCATCTGAAACTCGACAGTCTATTCTTGTTCTTAGAAATGAAGGCTATTCCATGCGAGAAATTGCAAAGAAATTGAAGATTTCCTACAACGGTGTGTACTACTCCCTTCAGAGGACAGCACAAACAGGCTCTAACCAGAGTAGAAAAAGAAGTGGGAGGCCGCGTTGCACAACTAAGCAAGAAGATAAGCACATTGGAGTCTCTAGTTTGAGAAACAGACGCCTCACAGGTCCCCAACTGGCATCTTCATTAAATAGTACCCGCAAAACACCAGTGTCAACATCTACAGTGAATAGGCGGCTGCGGGATTTTGGGCTTCAGGGCAGAGTGGCAAAGAAAAAGCCATATCTGAGACTGGCCAATAAAAGATTAAGATGAGCAAAAGAACACAGACATTGGACAGAGGAAGACTGGAAAAAAGTGTTGTGGACGGATGAATCCAAGTTTGAGGTGTTTGGATCACAAAGAAGAACGTTTGTGAGACGCAGAACAAATGAAAAGATGCTGGAAGAATGCCTGACGCCATCTGTTAAGCATGGTGGAGGTAATGTGATGGTCTGGGGTTGCTTTGGTGCTGGTAAGGTGGGAGCTTTGTACAGGGTAAAAGGGATTCTGAATAAGGAAGGCTATCACTCCATTTTGCAACGCCATGCCATACCCAGTGGACAGCGCTTGATTGGAGACAATTTCATCCTACAACAGGACAATGACCCTAAACACACCTCCAAATTGTGCAAGAACTATTTACAGCAGAAGCAGGCAGCTGGTATTCTATCGGTAATGGAGTGGCCAGCACAGTCACCAGATCTGAACCCCATTGAGCTGTTGTGGGAGCAGCTTGACCGTATGGTACGCCAGAAGTGCCCATCCAACCAATCCAACTTGTGGGAGCTGCTTCTAGAAGCGTGGGGTGCAATTTCTCCAGCTTACCTCAATAAATTAACAGCTAGAATGCCAAAGGTGTGCAATGCTGTAATTGCTGCAAAAGGAGGATTCTTTGACGAAAGCAAAGTTTGATGTAAAAACAATGTTATTTGAAATACAAATCATTATTTCTAACCTTGTCAATGTCTTGACTCTATTTTCTATTCATTTCACAACGTATGGTGGTGAATAAGTGTGACTTTTCATGGAAAACACAAAATTGTTTGGGTGACCCCAAACTTTTGAACGGTAGTGTGTATGTGTATATATATATATATATATATATATATATTTTTTTTTTTCCCTGGTTTTTCGATAAAAACGCAGTACTGTTATGTTAATACACTGTTGCATTACTTCCGCAGTTTGGTGCGGTCTTGGGTGATCACTCCTGTTGATACCCTGGTTTTTTGTGGTGGTTTTCCATGCACTGCTGTTTTTTTTTTTTTTTTTTTTGTTTTTTTTTTATAGTTTCACTAGTTCCCACTTGCCATGGTAAATGAAGTTTCTATGCTGTTTTTCCCACCCCTAATTTTGGCACTGCTTGGGGATGTCCCATTTGTTACAGAGAGGAGCTGTGTCGGTCTGTGAATATAAGAGAAAATAGGAATTTTTTTGTACTCACTGTAAAATCCTTTTCTCTGTAATTCACCGACCAACACAGCACCTGCCCCTCCTTTTATCTTTGTTATACTGTTTGACGTACTGATGCTGCTTGGCAGGGTGGAGGGTTGTAGCCCAAGGGACCCCCCCAACCCGGGTGAAACTCTGAGTGTTGTGTTACAACTATGCCTAGTAGTCTCCGAGCTGTGTCGCTCGGTGAATTGCAGAGAGAGGATATTTTTTTTTTTACTCGCCGTAAAATCCTTTTTTCTTTCACTCATTGATAGTGTTTGGCTGAAGCCATTTATTAACCATCAACTGTGTTTACTCTTTTTAAATAGCAATGACAAACTAACTAAATGACCCTGATCAAAAGTTTACATACTGTGGTGATTTTGGCCTGATAACATGCACACAGGTTGACACAAAGGGGCTTGAATGGCTACTAAAGGTAACCATCCTCACCTGTGACCGGTCTACTTGTAATTTGTGTGTGTGTATATATATATGTATATATATATATATATATATATATATATATATATATATATATATATATATATATATAGGGTCAATGAGTTTCTGGGCTCCTGACAGACCCTTGCATCTTTCATCCAGTGCTGCACTGATGTTTCTGGCTTCTGAGTCATGGGGAAAACAAAAATTGTCAAAGGATCTGTGGGAAAAGGTAGTTGAACTGTATAAAACAGGAAAGGGATTTAAAAAGATATCCAAGGAATTGCAAATGCCAGTCAGTAGTGTTTAAACAAGAAGTGGAAAATGATGGGTTCTGTTGAAACCAAACCACAGTGGGGTAGACCAACTAAAAATTCAGCTATAACTGCCAGTGAAATCATTTGTGATGCAAAGAAAACCCCCAAATAACTTAAGGGGAAAGACGGGACTCTCTGAAACCATGTGATGTGGCTGTTTCAAGATGCATAATAAGGAGGCACTTGAAGAAAGATGGGCTGCATGGTCATGTTGCCAGGAGAAATCCATTAGCATGCAAATACACAAAGTATCCTGCTTACAATACGCCAAACAGCACAGAGACAAGCCTCAAACCTTCTGGCAGTCATTTGGAGTGATGAGACCAAAATTTTAGCTTTTTGGCCCCAACCATAAACGCCACACATTTGGCAAGGAGTCCATAAGGCTTATGATGCTAGGTATACCATTCCTACTGTGAAGCACAGAGGTGGATCGCGTATTTTTTTGGGGATGTGTAAGCTACAAAGGAACAAGAAATTTGGTCAAAATTGATGGCAAGATGAATGCAGTATGTTATCAAAAAATACTGGAGAACCATTTTCATTCATCAGCCAGGAAGCTGCACATGGGAAATATTGGACATGACAATGATCCAAAATACAAGGCCAAGTCGACCTGTCATTGGCTACGGCAGAATAAAGTGAAGGATCTGGAGTGGGCAGTCTCCTGACCTCAATATCATTGAGCCACTCTGGGGATATCTCAGGATTTTTAACCACTTCAATCCAGGACATTTATACAGCTTCCTTACCAGACCAATTTTTAGCTTTCAGCGCTCTCACACTTTGAATGCCAGTTACTCAGTCATGCAACACTGTACCCAAACAATTTTTATCATTTTTTTTCATACAAATAGAGCTTTCTTTTGGTGGTATTTAATCACAGGGTTTTTTATTTTTTTGCGGCATAAGTGAAAAAAGCGAAAATTTAGAAAAAAAAACACTTTTTGTTTCTATGATAACATTTTGCAAATAAGTCATTTTTGTTCATAAATTTGGGGCAAAATTTATACGGCTACATCTCTTTGGTAAAAATAAACCAAATTAGTGGATATTATTTAGTCTCTTTGAAAGTTATAGAGTCTACAAGCTATGGTGCAAATCATTGAAAATTGATCACATCTGATCACACCTGATGCACTGACGGCCTATCTCATTTCTTGAGGCTCTGAAATATCAGGAAAGTCCAAATACCCCCCAAATGACCCCTTTTTGAAAAGTAGACAGTCCAAGGTATTTAGTAAGAGGCATGGTGAGTTTTTTGAAGTTGTAATTTTTTCCCACAATTCTTGGGAAAAAGAAGAATGTGTTTTTATTTTTGTTTTTTTTTTTGTTTTTTTTTTTACAAAATTGTCATAATAACAAGTTATTTCTCATACACAGCATATGCATACTTCCAATTACACCCCAAAATACATTCTGCAACTCTTCCCGAGTATGGTGATGCCACATGTGTGGGACTTTTACACAGGCTGGCCACACAGAGAAGTCCAAAATGCAGGGAGCATAAATGACTCCTAATTTCCTAACGACCTATTACATTTGTGAAGGCCCTGGAGCACAAGGACAGTAGAATTACCCACAAAATGACCCCATTTTAGAAAGCAAACACCCCAACGTATATTCTATGAGGCATAATGAGTCTTTTAAACAGTTAATTTTTTTTCCACAAATTTTTTTTTTTTTTTTACACAAAGTTGTCCATTTATAAGATATTTCTAACACATAGCATGTATATAGCAAAAATTACACCCCAAAACACATTCTGCTACTCCTGAGTATAACGATACCACATGTGTGAGACTTTTACACAGCGTGTAAACATACAAAGGCCCAACATGCAGGGAGTGCCGTCAGGCGTTCTAGGAGCATAAATGACACCTCTAATTTCCTAATGACCTATTACATTTGTGAAGGCCCTGGAGCACCAGGACAATGGAATTACCCATGAAATGACCCCATTTTGGAAAGCAAATACCCCAAAGTATATTCTATGAAGCATTATGAGTCTTTTGAGCGGTTAATTTTTTTACACAAGTCTTCAGAAAACGTGGAAAGAAAATTACATTTTTTTTTTTTTTTTTTTTTACTCAAAGTTGTCCATTTATAAGATATTTCTAACACATAGCATGTATATAGCAAAAATTACACCCCAAAACACATTCTGCTACTCCCGAGAATAACGATACCACATGTGTGAGACTTTTACAGAGCCTGGCCATATACAGAGGTCCAACATGGAAGTGGTACCTTCAGGCGTTCTAGGAGCATAAATTACACATCTCATTTCGTTCCTACCTATCACACTTTTGAAGGTCCTGGAGCACCAGGACAATAGAATTACCCACAAAATGACCCCATTTTGGAAAGCAAACACCCCAATGTGTATTCTATGAGGCATGGGCTGCAAATAGGTACTCGGATACTCCGACGGGCTGGTGACAGGTACTCGGGTACTCTGAAGGGCTGGTGACAGGTACTCGGGTACTCCGACGGGCTGGTGACAGGTACTTAAGTACTCAGGTGGGCTGGGACAGGTACTCGGGTACTCAGATGGGCTGGGACAGGTACTCGGGTACTCAGATGGGCTGGGACAGGTACTCGGGTACTTAGATGGGCTGACAGGTGCTCAGGTACTCGGATACTCAAATGGACTGTGATAGGTACTCGGGTACTCAGATGGGCTGTGACAGGTATTCGGGTACTCAGATGGGCTGTGACAGGTACTCGGGTACTCGGATGGGCTGTGACAGGTACTCGGGTACGCAGATGGGCTGTGACAGGTACTCGGGTACTCAGATGGGCTGACAGGTACTCGGGTACTCAGATGGGCTGTGATGGGTGATGACAGGTACTCAGATGGGCTGTGGCGGGTACTCAGATGGGCTGGGGCAGGTACTCGGGTACTCAGATGGGCTGTGACATGTACTCGGGTACTCAGATGGGCTGGGGCAGGTACTCGGGTACTCAGATGGGCTGTGATGGGTGATGACAGGTACTTTGATGGGTGGTGACAGGTCCTCTTTATTGGGGGGGGAATCAGTGTGGTTGGTGTGTACACTGAGCGGTAACGAGATGTTACCGCAATCTCCTCCTCACACACGATCAGTGTGTGAGAAGGAGAACCCGGTAACATCTCGTTACCGCGGTTTATTTACATTCTGTGACCGGCTGTGATTGGACACAGCCGGTCACGTTGTAAAGAGACAATTTCATTGGCTCTTTACTGCGATCGGGGTTTGGCTGTGTCAGGGTGACAAGCCGCATCCCTGATCACCGCTCTGCACGCGCCCTAGGTGCGTGCACGAGCACTGTAACGGTGCAGTACATGTGACCGGCTTTTATTGGACACGGCCGGTCACATGTATCGGGGGTGGTCGATGTGGTGTCCGAGGGACACACCTCATTCACGATCGGGGGCCCGCAGGAGCAGCGAAATACAGAGGCCGTCATATGACGTCCACCCAGGATGGGAGATCCCATCTGTGGCCGTCATTTGACTATGGCCCGGTATTGAAGTGGTTAAAGAACCTCATCCACAAGACTTCAAGCTGTCATTGATTTTAAAGGGGGCAATACATGGTATTAACTGGGGTATGTAAACTTTTGAGTAGTTTGTACTATTTTTAAATCATAAATAACAAAGTTGATTGACAATAAATCAATAAAAAGTTTGTGTTCATATTCTCTTAAAAATGGCCAAGAAATCATAAATTCTGCCAGGGTATGTAAACTTATGAATATATAATATAATTTTCACTTCTTTTTTTTTCCTGGGTAAAATAACATTTTTCTAGGTAATTAAATTTTTTTATTTTAACCACATGTCTAACAACCTATGCAAGCCATACCTACAATGAAACCAAAACAAGTTCAGAAATGAAGTTGTGTAATAAAATTGACACAGGGAAAAAGTATTAAACTTGCTAACTGAAATATATTTAATACTTTGTACAAAATCCTTTGTTGGCAATGATACCTTCAAGGTGCAGGCTCCTGTATGGAGAAACTAGTCCCAAGCAAGTGTGATTTTGGCCCATTCTTTCACACAGTCTTGAAATCTTGGCAGTTCTGTGGGCCTCTTCTATGAATGCTGATCTTAGTTCTTTACATAGATTTTCTATTGGATTCAAGCCAGGTGATTAGCTGGGCCGTTCTAGCAGCTTTTTCTTTCTTTAAAACCAGTTGAGTTTCCTTGGCTTTTTGTTTGATTATCATTGTCTTGCTACAATGTCCACCCTCGTTTTCATTTTGATCATCCTGGCAGATAGCAACAGATTTTTTATCAATGTCCTTTGGTAGATTTTTCAATTCATCCTTTCTTCAATGAAGTGATGTTTTCCAGTACCATATGCTGAAAAACAGCCCCATACTATGTTCCCACTGCCAAACTTCATTGTTGGTATGGGGGTGTTTTTGGGGTGATGTGCAGTGCCATTTGACTTCCAAACATGGTGTGTATTATGGCACCCAAAGAGTTAAATTTTGGTCTTGTATAATCAGACTATAATTCTCCCAGTATTTCAGTCTTGTCTACAGTTTGCTGCACAACATTTAAACAAGCTTCAACATGTGTTTTCTTCAACAATGTAGTTTTGTGTGGTGAGGGTGTATACAGGCTATGGCGGTTGGGTGCATTGCTTATTTTGTTTGAAACAATTGTACCTGCTAATTCCTGGTCTTTCTGAAGCTCTCTACACTAGGTCCTTGGCTCTTGGACAACCCTTCCGATTTTTTTTTTTCACTCCTCTGTCAAATCTTGAGGATCACCTGGTTGTGGCAGGTTTATGTTGAAATTATGTTCTTGACATCTTGATAACTAGACCTTTTTATAGGCCATCAGTTGATACTTAACCAGCTGATATTTGCCCGGACAAGGGGCAGGATTGCTTTCTAAGTACTGATGGATATCAGCTGGTGTCTTCGCTTTCCATGCCTTATTGCACCCGCTTTCTTTGACTCCATATCTGAGCGGTCCGAATCATGGGTGTAATCGCCGTAGCCAAGATCTGGCAGGAACAATGTCAAGACAGATTTCTGCAGTTTTTTTTCTCTAGGTTACGACTAGAGTACCGAGAGTTTCCGTCTCGTTTTTTCTAAGGGAAAATGTTCCCAAGGATCCAGAGAAAAGTCTTTCTGGCCTCTGGATTATCTACTATCCCAGTCATGATATCAGAGGTTCCCTTAGAAACGGGGCACAGGGTTTGGCTCAAACCTTTTATGGTTCCAGAACCAAACTGAGAGGTAAGACCCATTCTAGATCTCGAAGATCTGAATCGGCACTTAAACATCTGATCCTTTCACAATCCAATTGGTTGTCTCCATCCTGCAAGGAGGGGAGTTTTGTTTTGTTTTTTTGGCTTTAATCTATATCAAAAATGCATATCTCCATGTGCCAAATTTTCCTGCTCACCAGAAATTTCTGCTTTTTGAAATATAAATATAATTTCAGTTGTGGACCTGCCATTCGGTTTAGCCACAGTACCACTGTGTTCTGAAAGATTCTGGCACCTCCTTTAGGCAGATTAAGGGCTCAAGGCATAACTGTCCTAGCCTATTCAGAAGATCTACTTTTAATAGATCAATCAGCCTCTGGTCTAAACCAGAGTCTTATCACAGCGGTAACTACCTGAAATGTCTGGGTTGGATACTCAACCTAGGAAGATCCTCCTTAAAACCATCAAGGAGATTACAGTACTTGGGGCTGGTTATAGATACCATACAGAAGAAGGTATTCTTACCCCAGACAAGAATCCGTTCCATTGTAGGACTAATTCAACTTATCAAAACAGAAAAATCCTTTCATTTGGCTGTGCATGACATTGTTAGGGGAAATTGTGGCTTCCTTCGAGGCCGTCCCTTACGTGCAGTTTTTACTCAAAAACTTCTTCAAAACACCATTCTGTCGGTCTGGAATAAAAAGATTCAGGCCTTGTTTGTTTCCAATATGCTTGGCTCCTAATGCAAGTCAGAGCCTAAATTGATGGTTGTTATCCAGCAAAAGGGAAAATCTTTTCTACCTGTATCCTGGACGTTGTTAACAGATGCCAGCCTTCTAGGCTGGGGAGTGGCCCTGGAAGAAGATTCTGTCCAGGCGAGATGGTCCAGGTTAGAGGACCTTGCCTATCAACTTTTTGGAAGATTTGGACATTACGCCTGGCCCTAGAATCTTGGGCGGTCTGACTACGGCCCTGTCCTGTCAGGATTCAGTTTGACAAGGCCACGGCGGTGGCTTACATCAATCACCAGGGGGGCACGAGAGGTCGTGCAGCCCAAAAAAGAGGTGAATAATGTTCTAGCTTGGGCAGAACACAACATTCCTTGCCTATCGGCAATTTTCATGTCAGGAATAGAGAATTGGCAGGCAGACTACTTGAGTCGCCAACAATTATTTCTGGGAGAATCTCTTCACAGTGATATCTTCCTAGCGATATGTCAGAGATGGGGTATTCCGGACATGGACCTATTTGCGTCCAGATTCAACAACTTTGTGTCGAACAAGGGATCCGCTAGCAGGAGGAACAGACGTCTTCCCATGGGATCAGTTTTCACTGATCTATGCATTTCCTCCAGTTCTGCTACTTCTGCGCCTTCTCCGCAGGATTAAGCAGGAATGAAAGGAGGTGATTCTGGCAGCCTCAGTGGGTCCCAGAAGATCTTGATTTATCGAGATCATAAAGATGGCAGTAGGAGTCCTTTCCAACTCTGCCATTATAGCCAAACCTTCTCGCACAACATCCGGTATTTCATCCTGTTATGGATTGTTTAATACTTTGATTAAATTACTATTTCTATTATGTCAAGATATATGCTGAATCTCCTTACTCAAAATGCTTCACCTAGAGACCCCCCCTCCCATCGGAGTGAGTCCAGGAGTCCACAAGCCATCAGCAGAAAACCTGGATGAAACTGGCCAGGACCCCTTAGATAACGGTCCTCCAATCTCTGCTTGACAGCACAGAATACACCTGAGATGATGCTTTGCAAACAATGAGTCATCTCTTACTATAAAGGGGCTATATGCCCAGAGCAATAAAGGAAGCTTTTTCACTGAACAGTGTGTGTCAGCGTACTCCTTCTAAACATGCATGGACATTTGAATTAGACCAGGTGCAGATAACTCGGCCAGACAATTGTCTGGGATCCAAAATAGCTTGGCAGCTCAACGTGCGGCTCTCGGGTTGCGAACCGGAGGAACAGCCGTCCAAGAGGCCACTGAGGAGGAATCACCACGGGAGGGACAGAGACTGATCCACTCTGAAAATACGGTAAGATATCACATTCATATCTTGCTAGTATATCCCGTTCCCGTGTGGGTCCGTCTCTGTGTCCGTGTCGGCTGCCGAAGGTCGCCAAAAGACAGGTAATACTTGCCCGAGGTCCATTATATGAACCTGTATTCCGATTATCTGCAGCCTGTAAGAACATTGTGTTGTTGTATTGTACGAGTCTGTGTTGTTGTGTTGTATGAGTCTGTGATTGTCTTGTATGGGTCTGTGATAAATGATGTATGATGTTGAAAGAGATTGACACACAGCTGGGTCCCAGCTGACGTGGATAAACTTCTTTGGTAAAGGTGTTAGTGCGGTGTAGCACTTCACCCAGAAGGAGGATTCAGGGACGTGGACAAACTCCTTTGGTAAAGGTGTTTGTGCGGTGTAGCATTTCACCCAGAAGGGGGGCGTCAGGGACGTGGATAAACTCCTTTGGTAAAGGTGTTAGTGTGGTGTAGCATTTCACCCAGAAGGGGGCGTCAGGGACGTGGATAAACTTCTTTGGTAAAGGTGATGGTGTGGTATAGCACGTCACCCAGAAGGGGGCGTCAGGGACGCAGGTAGCGTGGCTGTGTGGTTGTTATAATTCAAGCATACACATCTATTACAAATCATACAAATGTCATGTTATAATTGTGTTTGTGGATTGATGTTCAGCATTTTTGAAGGAGGTTGGAAGGTCAATTGGGTCTATAGAAAGTGAATGTAGAAAGAGTGGACAGGAACTGATAAGGTGTTCTGAACAAGTGGGAGATTTAGAAGAAACAGAGGGAAGTGAAAATTGGAGGATCTCATTGTTGAACATTAACTGCTGTACTTATCTGTCTGTTAAATATCTTGTTGAGGGAAGTGAGTGGTCATGCACTACCCGACCCCTATTCTGTGGCCGTCTTGGACGGGCAGAACCGTGACTGAGTCTACGTTTTAGGAAGACGCATCAGGGGCTACCCAGGTGGCAGTTGAGCATTGTAGACAAAACCTCTCTCTGTTGTACTATCTGTTTTGTCCTCGTTAACTTGAGATTGGGATATAGTCTGAACCGATACCAGGTGACGAATAGAGGAATTGCCAGACCCTTTCAGAATCCAAGGCAACCTCGTGACCCGTCTAAAATCCTGAGCAGACACATAAATATCCCAGTCATCAAGACAGAAAATAATGGGGCAGAAATTGGTTAAGCCAGAGAGAGGGAGGAATTATGTTAAGAAAGAAAAAAAAAATTTGCGAAGATTTGTAGCATCACCATTCCTCCAGGGGGTAGATTGCAGCCGGAGGAATGGTGGAAAATACTGAAGGAAAAACGAGGGGTGTTATCTGACAATGGTTTACTGAAAACTGCAGAAGCCTAGTATAATGTGTGCAATATGATGAAGCTTTAGTTATGAGCCTGTCAACATTTTTATAATGCATATCACTGATGGGTCTAGCAAAATAGAATTATATCAGGCAATGCATATGTTAGAAGTATCGCTGAGATAAAAGAAAAATAAGCCTGAAGACTCATTTTTTGAGCATGGCAGACGCATTCTGCAGCTGTGCTCCTCACCCCCATCCGTACTCTTCACTGCAAGGAGTGAGGTGACCCCTCCCTTCAGATCCCTGTGTGAGAGACTGTCTGTAGGGATGTTAATGGTTGAAAGGCTGTGAGATTACTGGTATAATGTGATGTTTGCATGTGTGGGATATACAGGACCGGGTTGATTTAGTTATTATTCTAGCAGGCTAGAATATTAAAGGAATTTTGCAAGTTGAGAAAACAGTAGTTAGACAATGAAACAGTACAAAAGAGAATATATGTTTAGAATGGATGTTATGAAGAAATATGCAAATGTTAATGAAAGAAAAGGCTGAGAATGTTTTGATTACTTTAAATGTAGCAAAGACCACTCACAGGAAACAATTAATAGAAGAGATGGAGAGTTTTCTGCAGGAAAACTAGTCTCCTGATGAAAGTTGCAGAGTAATAGGCAGTGGAAAAAACCCTACTTAGCAGTAATAAGAAATCTAGTCAGTTTATGTGAAATTAAAGCTGGAGACGCTTACTGGCCCATCGTGGAGAAAAGTCTCCGTGATGCAAGGATTGTCGATGACAATACCTTTAATTCTGGTGTGGAATTCTGTGAGTAGCTGCGTGAGTGAGCGGAGGGCAGACTGGCTGATCAAGCTACAGGTATCCAAGATGTTACTCAAGACAAAACGGAGTCAGTAGAAAAGTTTTACACCAGACTGTCACAAGTTTTTTTCTGATTTGGTACTCATCAACCATAATATGGCACACAGCCAGATGCTGTCTTCAGCCTTTGTGGCAGGCCTCAAGGAGTCAATCTGAAAAGGCCTCACCATGGCCCAACCAGAGTACCCTGTGCAGCAGCAACAATATCAAAACCCTGGACATCCCACCTTGGAACACCAGGATCTCCTATGCTAGGAATTGGGCAAGCCTGTGTCACTAACCCATGTCAGGGCAACCTCTTCAAAGAACTCAGAAGGCCCATTAGCGAGGGTTACCCTACCCATTGAGGGACATCCAACCACTTTCCTAAGTGACACAGGTGCAGCCAGAAGCGTGATTAGAGAAAAGGATTTACCTGACCACTCCTACGTTTACAGTACTGACATATCTTGTGTGGACATAGATGGAACTCCCAGAACTAACCCATTGACCCGCCCCCTACAAGTTGGAAAGTACCCAGACCTTCTGGCTCGATTTTTTTTTGTCTCTTCCACCTGTCCAATCAATCTCTTGGAGCAGATGTACTGTCCAGATTTCAGGCTTCTATTGTCTTCTTTGAAGATGGATCTATTACTATCTCTTCTCCACTGGACATTAAGGACACTTCTGCTATGGTCCACAGGAGCTGAGGATGTAGGACATTTAAAGGTGCCACCCGTCATGGTGCAGTTGGAAGTTGGAGCTCCCCTGCCCTGGAAACCCTCTAAAGTTATCCCAATCTACAAATCTATTTCACAGCATGTCAAATGGTGCCCTGATACCCTGTCCATCTCCATACAACACACTTCTGTTCCCTGTGAAGAAGAGAATCCCTAAGGGAGAACCAGACATGTACAGAATGGTCCAGGACCTCCGAGCAGATAATGAAGCTATGGTCCGGAAGCCTTCTTACTGATGCAACCCATTTATGATGCCCTGAAGTCTGAGCCCTTCCAAATGTCCTCAGAGGCAATATCCAACTTCGAGGCCCTCAAACAAGCCATTTCATTATCTCCGGTTTTAGGGCTTCCGGACTACGAAAAAACGTTCAAGCTCTTGGTATCCGAACGTCTGGAACATTGCTGCCATACTCAACCAGATCCAGCCGAAAAATCTGTCCACTGCCAGACATTTGAGACTCCAATGTTCCCTCCTTCTACTATACAACATTACTCTATTACATTGTCAAACACTGAACCCTTCAACCCTTTTTCCACTTCCCGAGGGGGGAATAGAGGAGGAGCCACCCCATGACTGTTTTCAATTAATGCGGCTGGAAACCACACATATTCCCAACGTGAGTGAAATACCCCTGCATAATTCAGACCTAACACAGTTCTACAAGCTGAAGCCTTACAACCGGGGATGTCTGCACAGGAGACAGAGCTGCAAGCACTCACTACAGCATATAAACTGGCAGAGGGAAAAAGAGCCAACATTCATACAGACTCAAGATATGCTTTTAGCGTTGCCCATGACTTTGGTGTTATCTGGAAGGCCAGAGGATTCCTGACAGCTGCAGGAACACCTGTGAAACACAGTCCAGCTATCAATGACCTGATGGACGCCTTACTTCTCCCAACCCAAGTGGCTATTTTGAAAGTAAAAGCACATGGCAAACTGAACTCGAAGGAAGCCAAAGGCAATCATCTAGCAGATTCAACTGCCAAACAGGCAGCCAGCGGTCCACGAGAAGTGGAAATAGAGTGGTAGAAGACCACCTCGTGCTTACCCTACAGACTGTCCCAGTGGACAGAGTTTATCTGAAGAAACTACAAGAAGCAGCAAGTCCGGATGAGAAGGAAAGCTGGAAGCAGAGGGGAGCAACCCTCAAGGATGGACTATTCGAGTGCAACAAGAACCCTTGCTTACCCTGGAATATGTACTCAGGTGTGGTACAATGGGCACATGGAGCTGCCCATCTGTCAAAGACTCTTATGAATGTAGCTTCAGGAATCACTCCACTGACTAGCAACTTCTGTAAGTCATGCACCATTTGTGCAAAGTGTAACCCGGGATGCACAGAGAGGATGCCGCAGAAACACCTGGCAAAGCCCTTGTACCCTTTCCAGCGGATACAAAATTGACCACATCCAAATGCCAAAGATTGGATGATTTGAGTGCACTTTAGTAGTTTCACACAGCCTGCCACCCCCAGAGTACCGGGAAGGTAGAAAGAATGAATGACACATTAAAGACTTGAATGTTAAAAATGGCCCAAGAGACTGGTATGCATTGGCTGGACAGCCTGCCCATTGCCCTTTTCAGCATCAGATACACACCAAGGGGAGAACACTCCCCTACCCCCTTATGAGATTTTGTTTGATTTAGCCCCTAGGCTTGGTTGTTATTTTCCACAGTTATAATTGCAGTATAATGTGTTGACTAATTATGTAACCACATTATCATGAGAATTAAACCGAATACGTGCCCAGGTGTTTTCTTCCATTCCAGATCCTGAATTAGATACAGGAACACACCAACTACTACCTGGAGATTGGGTGCTGGTAAAGACATTTGTGGGAAAAAGTTCTCTTGAACCCAGATATGATGGTCCCTTCCGGGTACTGCTGACCACAAGCAAATCTGTAAAGTTGGCTGGGAAAAACACTTGAATCCACCCCTTCCACTGTAAGAAAGTCCCAAGTCCGGAGGACAAGACATTGACTGCACCATGATGTCTACATTGTATATCCTTTTCTGTTAAATCTGGTGAGGGCCCAACAGGTGGCTATCACTAAGAGGAGTGCTCCTGAGGGAAGTTTTGACCCACATGTGTATATAGATGCCATAGGGGTCCCAAATGAATTTAAAGCCCGAGACCAAGTAAAGGCAGGTTTTGAGTCTTTGATTCCCATAATCACTGTCAACAAAAATGTAGGCTGCATAAATTACATATATTACAACCAGCAGCGGTTTGTAAATTACACTAGAGACGCCCTACAGGGGATTGCTGACCAATTAGCACCCACATCTTACATGACATTTCAGAATAGGATGGCTTTGGACATGATTTTAGCGGAGAAGGGGGGTTGTTTGTAAAATAAGAGAAGGTACAGGGACATGCTATACATACATACCTGACAACACCGGTCCAAATGGTAAGGTCACCCTGGCCATAAAATGTTGGAAAGCCTATCAGTAGAGCTGAAGAAGAATTTGGGTATAGATCAGCCAAGAGACCAGTGGTTTGGGTGGTTGGCAGAAGACCTTGGCTCGGATAGGTACTATAATACTAATTATTCTGGTCTTTCTAGCTACTATAGTATGTTATGTTATTCCATGTGTAAAGAAATTCCTAGGCAAAACAGTTGACCAAGCGACCCTAGTGATGATGCAGCAGGACGCAGAAGATGAGGACTATGAAAAGCCCTATGCCCCATTACAGTCCCTCCCCATATCTACAAATTCTAAGATCATTCAGCCATAGGGATAGCATCTGACTTCCATATGTGCAAAGACGTATGGGCCAGCCATCACCCATCTAACGTACAGCAATAAAAAAGTTCCAAGGCGCATGAGGACAGATGAGTTAGACCACCTACTAGGGACAGAATAGGAAATAGACATTTCAAGGGGGGACTGTTATGGATTGTTTAATACTTTGATTAAATGACTATTTCTATTATGTCAAGATATATGCTGAATCTCCTTACTCAAAATGCTTCACCTAGAGACCCCCCCCCCCCCTCCCATCGGAGTGAGTCCAGGAGTCCACAAGCCATCAGCAGAAAACCTGGATGAAACTGGCCAGGACCCCTTAGATAAGGGTCCTCCAATCTCTGCTTGACAGCACAGAATACACCTGAGATGATGCTTTGCAAACAATGAGTCATCTCTTACTATAAAGGGGCTATATGCCCAGAGCAATAAAGGAAGCTTTTTCATTGAACAGTGTGTGTCAGCGTACTCCTTATAAACATGCATGCATGGACATTTGAATTAGACCAGGTGCAGATAACTCGGCCAGACATTTGTCTGGGATCCAAAACAATCCTACCTTACGGATGATAAATTTAACAGGTTTGACTGTTGAATCCCACTTTATAAAAGATTGTGGGTGATCTCCTTTGATAGTGTCATAGTGTACTTTGATTAATGCCAGGAAGCCGGCTTCCAGAATCACTTATTATAGAGTCTGGAAGGCATATGTTTCTTGGTGTGGATCCAGGGGTTGGCACCCCAGGAAGTATATCATAGGCAGGATCCCTGATTTCCTGCATATGGGATCTGAAATTAAGCTGGCCTTGACTTCTATCAAGAACCAGATCCTGGCCTTGTCAGTGTTTTCTCTATGGCCTCTTGCTTCCCACTCTTGGTGCATAGCTTATTCAGGGGGTAACACAGAATAATCCCCATATAAAGGCACCTCTAAATCCTGGGGATTTAAAATTGGTCTTATCAGCTTTGCAGAATCAGCCGTTATGAGAAATTCCCTTGCTTCTTTTTGACAAGAAAGATAATCTTTCTGGTTGCAATTTCTTCTGCTAAAAGAGTATCGGAACTAGCGGCTCTGTCTTGTAAAGAGCCATATTTGATCATGCATAAGGATGAGGTGATTTTATGTCCTCATCCTGAATTCCTACCAAAGGTGGTAACAGGTTTCATTTAAACCAAGATATTATTCATCCTTCTTTCTCCCAGAGCCTTAATCTAGGGAAGAGATGGCACTACATTCCCTTGATGTAGTAAGAGCGATCAGAGTCTAAAGGCGACCGCTCAGGTTCGCAAAACACATGTTTTGTTTGTACTGCCAGAGGGTCCAAAGAGTAGACAGGCAGCATCAAAATCCACTATTTTTCCAAATGTATTTGTCAAGTGCTTGTTCAAGCTTCAGCTTAAAGGAGACAATTCTTCCTTATGTTAGAGCACACTCATCTAGGGCGATTGGTGCCTCTTGGGTGGTGCATCATCAGGCCTCTATGGCTCAGACCTGTAAGGCCACGACTTGGTCTTCGGTTCATACGCTTATCAAATTTGATCAAATTCATATTAAAGGTTATGAGGATATTGCCTTTGGGTGCAGTGTGCTGCAGTATGAGTCCTCTTGCCTCCTGTTTTTTGTTGTCTCCCTCCCTTCAGTTGCCATTGCTATGGGGCATTCCACATAGTAACTACTATGGCTCTGTGTCTCCTGATGTAAAAAAAGAAAATAGGATTTTTCAAACAGCTTACCTCTCAAATCCTTTTCTTTGATGTACATTAGGGGACACAGAGGTCTATCCCTTCTTGGTATACAATTGTATCGCTTGGCTATAAAACTGAGGACTCCAGTAGTGGGAGGGGTTATATAGGGAGTACACTTCTTGCCTTAGAGCGTGCCAATGTCCATCACCTATCAGTGGCCCTATAACCCACATAGTAACTACTATGGCTGTGTGTCCCCTGATGTGCATCAAAGAAAAGGATTTTACAGGTAAGCTGTTTTAAAAATCCTGTTTTTCATGTGACAACACTGAAGAAATTACACTTTGCTACAATGTAAAGTAGTGTGTATAACTTGTATAACAGTGTAAATTTGCTGTCCTCTCAAAATAACACAGCCATTTAATGTCCAAACCGCTGGCAACAAAAATGAGTACACCCCTAATTGAAAATGTCCAAATTGGGTCTAAAGTGTCAATTTTGTGTGGCCACTATTATTTTCCAGCATTGCCTTAAACCTTTTGGGCATGGAGTTCACCAGAGCTTCACAAGTTTCCACTGGAGTCCTCTTCCACTCCATGACATCACAGAGCAGGTGAATGTGGGGGACTTTGTGCTCCTCCTCCTTCTGTTTCAGGATGCCCCACAGATGCTCAATAGGGTTTAGGGCTGGAGACATGCTTGGCCAGTCTATCACCGTTTACACTCAGCTTCTTTAGCAAGGCAGTGTCGTCTTGGAGGTGTGTTTGGGGTTGTTATGTTGGAATACTGCCTTGCAGCCTAATCTCCAGAGGGAGGGGGATCATGCTCTGCTTCAGTATGTCACAGTACATGTTGGAATTCATTGTTCTCTCAATGAACTGTAGTTACCCAGTGTCGGCAGCACTCATGCAGCCCCAGACCATGACACTCCCATCACCATGCTTGACTGTAGGCAAGACACGCTTGTCTTTGTACCTCTCACCTGATTGCCACCATGCAAGCTTGACACTATCTGAACCAAATAAATTTATCTTGGTCTCAAACTTTGCAGGCTTTCTTGTGCATCATCTTTAGAAGAGGCTTCCTTTGGGGACGACAGCCATGCAGACCAATTTAATGCGATGTATGGAGTACTGACAGGCTGACTACCCCACCCCCTCAACCTCTGCAGCACTCATACATCTATTTGCCAAAGACAACCTCTGGATGACGCTGAGCATGTGCACTCAACTACTTTGGTCGCCCATGGCGAGGACTTCTGAGTGGAATCTGTCCTGTTATACCACTGTATGGTCTTGCAACTCCATTTCAGGGTCTTGGCAATCTTCTTATAGCTTAGGCCAGTGATGGCAAACCTTGGCACCCAGATGTTTTGGAACTAAATTTCCCATGATGTTCTTGCATGCTAATGTAGCTGAGCATCATTGGACATGTAGTTACAAAACAGCTGGGGTGCCAAGTTGGTCCATGATCGGTGGACGATCGATGATATGCCTGTAGAGTCTGCTGAAGGGCTGCGCTGGATATGGTTGTGCTTTGACTAAGCCTGAGGAGAAGAACAAAGATCACTAGAGGATGAAATTGCTCTTTTGCAGCTCCTGACTGAAGGACCTCTCCCCCTGCAATAAGGAGTAACCATTAGTAATGCCCGCTCCTAGCACAGTTACTGGTGGCTAGAGGCAACTTCAAAACTTCTAGGCATCCCTTATCTTTACAAAGTTTTCAGTACCTCCTTGTATAGGAACAGGCAAGCTCATACTGGGCTACGGGAAAAGAGGGGAAAATAAAAAAATCCTCTTCCTCTATTATTTATTTATTCATCTAATTGAATTTTTAATTTTTTTTAATTAATGTAATAATTTATTTAATTTCAGAACATCCCCCACTTACTCGGTAGGCAAGGCTTGTACAAAGCTGAAAGAGGAAACTCCTGGGGACTTTCAACAGGCTGCAGGGGAAGAAATAGCAAGGCACTATAAATTACATTACACATGCAGAGAAGGTGAAGGACACAATACTAAGCTGCTCCAGCACTCAGCTTACCAGTCTGGTCATCCAATCTCGTGTGCTGACGGCCACAACTAAGACTCCCCACTGCCGGTTTAAATTTGCTGCCCTCCTGCTGTTTCGGCCAATCAGAAGCAGCAGATTGGAGAGCCAATCACAGCCACAACTGATTGACCAATTCGGGAGCGAGCAGTGACCTCATCCACCCGCCCCAGCCTCACTGGAACACAGAACACCAGGAAGAGGAAGGGAGGTTATTAAAAAAAATAAAACTCACTGACATCACTGCCCGGCCAACCTGACACATACACTGGGTAGGGATGAGCTCAAGCGTGTTCGCATGGTCCACGTGCAGAGCCCACCAGGAAGATCTCTGCATCGGGGCAATGTCTCACTGCTTGTGATTAGCGCAGCGCTGCGCCGACTTCCTGGCGGGCTCTGCACGTGGACCATGCGAACACGCCTGAGCTCATCTTTAACGCTGGGACCACATGGAGGGGAACAAGGAACCTTACCTAACGTCCAAGCCAGCCAGCCAGCCAAGAGGGAAAGAAGAAATAAAAGCCCAGGATGGCCGCCTCCATACAGATCTGTAAAATCTAATTGTGCATGCGCATAATGTGTGTGCTTGGCATCCCTGCGTTCTTTGATTTTACGGATCTGTATGGATTTTTACCTGTCAGGAAATACATTTTGTGGGTTCAATGTAGAAAAATTTAAAAATGCATTTGGGTGGCAAAAATATGAATGCAATCTGTACAGTGGGAGGAGAACCTCTGGGGAATCTAGGATGGAAAAGGACCTGGGGGTCCTAGTAGATGATAGGCTCAGCAATGGCATGCAAGCTGCTGCTAACAAAGCAATCAGAAAATTGGCATGCATTAAAAAGGGGCTCAACTCCAGAGATAAAATGATAATTCCCCTGCTCTAAAAGACTCTGGTCCGGCCGCACCTAGAGTATGCTGTCCATTTCTGGGCACCACTCCTCGGGAAGGATGTACTGGAAATGGAGCGAGTACAAAGAAGGGCAACAAAATTAATAAAGGGTCTGGAGGATATTAGTTATGTGGAAAGAGCACTGAACTTATTCTGTCTGGAGAAGAGACGCTTGAGAGGGGATATGATTTCAATATACAAATACCGTACTGGTGACCCCACAATAGGGATAAAACTTTTTCGCAGTTTCGGAGTTTAACTAGACTCGTGGCCACTCATTAAAATTAGAAGAAAAGAGGTTTTAACCCTAAACTACGTAGAGGGTTCTTTACGGTAAGAGTGCCAAGGATGTGGAATTCCATTCCACAGGCAGTGGTCTCAGCGGGCGGCATTGATAGTTTTAAGAAACCATTAGATAAGCACCTGAACAACTGCAACATACAGGGATATACAAGGTAATACTGACATTTAATCACACACATAGGATGGACTTGTGTCTTTTTTCAACCTCACCTACTATGTATTGGATAACTTTTTCCAGTCTTTTATTTATGCAGCATTGCTGCATTTCTATTAATAAAATGCCTTAAAGAGGGATTCCACCAAAAAAATAAATATTAAAAGCCAGCAGCTATAAATACTACAGCTGCTGACTTTTAATAAATGGACACTCACCTGTCCCGGGTTCCAGCGATGCCGGCAGCCGAGGCCGATCGATCGCTCGGCTCTCGGCTGCTGCAGTCACCATTCTAGGTGAGGGAATCAGGGAGTGAAGCGAATCGGCTTCACTTCCCTGTTCCCTACTGCGCATGCGCGAGTCACGCAGAGCAATAGGAATTCTCCGCGCTGTCACTGGGACCCGTGTGTGTCCCAGCAGAGAGCGGCAGGGCAGGAAATGACATAGACTCCCACGGGAGTCTATGCCCGGAAGTGGGTGTAAATACCTGTCTTTGACAGGTATATCCACCCCCCTCCACCCTGTAAGGTGCCAATTGTGACACCGGAGGGGAGGGTTCCTATCAGCGGAGGTTCCACTTTAGGATGGAACCCCGCTTTAAGATACATTCTACACTATTTGGAGTTTTTTTTTTTTTTTTTTTCCTTTTTGCATATTTTCACTTCCTGCCATTGATGCTGTCTGGTTACCATTCTAATGTGTATGGATTCTTCCTGTGGGAGACGCCTGAATATTTTGTCAGTGGATCCTCGATCCTACTAAGCGCTGTATGACCACCCTGAATAAGGGAGGTCACAGGCTCTCTTGTAAGCCTTTTATCCTAATGAGGTGACGGGTATCATGGTGTCAAGCACTTGGTCTACGCTCCATATTGCACATGAGATCCCTTCCATTGGATTTCAGCTACACATGAACTTTTTATATATATCTGCACTGTTGCACATTAATCACATTGAATTGCACATTTGCACTTTATTGACACATGCCATGCATACATAGGATCATTTTTTGCATAACTTAGCGCTGCACTTTATTATTTGTGTGTGTTTATATATATATATATATATATATATATATATATATATATATATATATTGTGAGGGGTTAGCTCGGCAGCGGGTGTGTGTGACCCCCTGGATGGGTTCACAACACAAAGTCAGGCACAGCAGACAGCGGTGTAGGTTCAAAAAACAAAAGATCCGGTTTATTTAGGCTACATGCAGTGATACATATAACAGCCAAACAAAATAAAACGAGAAAATAAATCCTGGTCAGCTTGACCTCTAACTACACACGTAGACTCCCTGTCTAACAACTGGGTGCAGCCTTGTGCTGCCCCAGTCCCTGTCTCTATTGTAGGGGTTTGCCACACAGGCGTTAACTCACCGCACAGAACAGATCTCAGACTCCCCAGTCTATACACACAAAACTGGTTCCAGGATGGAGCATCTCCCTAAGCATGCTGGGGTTTTTTGTAGAGGTCTTAATGAGCCCACTTACTTCAGCTGGGCTCATTAACTCTTCCCCTCTAATTGTAAAAGTCTGCATAAAGCCTGAATCTAGGACACACATATTTACCATCCTGGATACAACCAGGTGACTTTACCTGCCTGCTGCCACATACCCCCCCCTCTTGTTTTAACCTTGGGGTTGTAACACCAGCAGTCAGACACGCATGTATCCGAGACAAAGCATCCACATTCCCCATTTTAACACCAGGGCGATGCTTAACTGTAAAGTTAAATTCCTGTAGGGCCAGGAACCACCTATTTACCCTTCTATTGGTCTCCTTGTTCTGAGCCATCCACTTTAAAGGAGCGTGATCAGTCACCAGGTCAAAGTGCCTACCTAGCAGATACTACCGAAGGGAATCTAGAGCCCACTTCACTGCTAAACATTCCTTCTCAATCGTGGAGTAATTTACCTCATGGGACTTTAACTTCCTGCTGAGGTAAATGACTGGGTGCTCTTCCCCGTTCCAGACCTGGGATAACACTGCTCCTAACCCAACGTCTGATGCATCAGTTTGTACAACAAAGTCCTTAGAGAAGTCTGGTGAGTACAACACTGGCTGGCTACATAAGGCTGTTTTTAAGGACTGAAATGCTTCCTCAGCCTCTGGGGACCATTTAACCATAACCGACTCTTTCCCTTTTGTCAGGTTGGTGAGGGGCACAGCCTGAGAAGCAAAATGGGGAATGAATCGTCGATAATAGCCAGCAATTCCCAGAAAGGCTCGTACCTGTTTCTTGCTGTTGGGACGTGGCCAACTCTGTATGGCCTCGACTTTATTGACTTGGGGTTTTATCACCCCCCTCCCAATAGTGTACCCAAGATATTTGGCCTCCTCCTGTCCAATGGTACACTTCTTTGGATTGGCCGTAAACCCAGCTTCCCGGATAGAGTCTAGGACTGCTTGTACTTTTGGCAAATGTGAGACCCAGTCTGTGCTATGGATAATCACATCATCCAGGTAAGCTGCAGCATATTTCTGATGGGGCCTCAGAATCTTATCCATTTTCCGCTGGAATGTTGCCGGTGCATTCTGTAACCCAAACGGCATTCTCTTATATTGGAATGCCCCATCTGGGGTTACAAACGCAGTTTTCTCCTTGGCTGACTCGGCCAGGGGAATTTGCCAATACCCTTTGGTGAGATCAAGAGTTGTCATATATCGGGCTGTTCCCAGCCGGTCAATCAACTCATCTATACGCGGCATGGGGTAGGTGTCAAATTTTGTAACTTTATTTAATTGTCGAAAATCGTTACAAAACCGCCAGCTCCCATCAGGTTTGGGCACTAGTACGATAGGACTGGACCAGTCACTCTGGGACTCCTCTATCACACCCAAATCCAACATCCTTTGAACCTCCCCACGTATTGCCTCCCGTCGGGCCTCTGGTATTCTATAGGGTTTTAGTTTTACCCTTTCTCCTGGCGGGGTGATAATGTCATGCTCTACGCCAGATGTTTGTCCCGGAAGCTCAGAGAAAATCTCTTTGTTACGAAGTACAAACTCTTTAACCTGTTGTTGGGCTTTCGATAAGGTGTCTGCTATTCCAACCTCAGGAACTAAGCAATCAGGCTGTACTTGTGACAAAGTCTCTGCGACTAGGGATTCCCTATCCCTCCAGGCTTTCAGCAGATTGACGTGATAGATCTGCTCCGGCTTTCGCCTTCCTGGCTGTCTAACCCTGTAGTTCACCTCACTAATTTTTTCAATTACTTCATATGGACCTTGCCATTTGGCCAGAAATTTGCTTTCAACCGTAGGGACTAGCACCAAGACCCTATCTCCCGGGGAAAAAGTACGTGTCTTGGCCCCACGGTTGTACACTCTCTGCTGTGCTAACTGCGCTTGGGTTAAATGTTCCTTTACAATTGGCATTACCTGTGCAATTCTATCTTGCATCAGGGCGACATGCTCAATCACACTCCTGTGAGGAGAACTCTCATTTTCCCAAGTTTCCTTGGCGATATCCAGCAGCCCTCTTGGGTGTCTCCCATAGAGCAACTCGAAGGGTGAGAAACCCGTAGAGGATTGGGGTACCTCCCTAATGGCAAACATCAGATAGGGTATTAGACAATCCCAATTCTTTCCATCTCTATCTACCACCTTCTTTAACATTTGTTTTAGGGTTTTGTTGAATCTTTCAACCAACCCATCTGTTTGGGGGTGATACACAGATGTACGCAATTGCTTCACTTTGTACAACTTGCATAATTCTTTCATAACCCGGGACATAAAGGGTGTACCTTGGTCCGTAAGCAGTTCCTTACAAATACCCACGCGGCTAAAAACAAGAGATAGCTCTTTGGCTATGGTTTTGGCCGAGGTATTTCGAAGAGGAATTGCTTCCGGATAACGGGTGGCATAGTCCAATATAACCAAAATGTACTGATGCCCCCTAGCGGACTTCATTATCGGACCTACCAAATCCATTGCGATCCTTTCAAAGGGGACCTCAATGATAGGAAGAGGTACCAGCGGGTTACGGAAATGTGGCATAGGTGCCGACTTCTGACACACCGGGCAGGAGGAACAATAATTTTCTGTTTCCTTCATGACCCCAGGCCAATAGAATCTCTGCAGTACCCTCTCTCTGGTTTTTTCGGTCCCCAGATGACCTCCCAGAATGTGCCCATGGGCCAATTCTAACACCAACTTCCTGTAAGGTTTGGGCACCACAAGTTGCTCAATGGTTTCTTCTGCCCTTTGAGCCACTCGATACAGCAGGTCCCTTTCCACAGTGAAGTACGGGTAAGTGCAAGTCTTATCTGGGTTCACTAACTCTCCATCTATTTTCACCACATTTTCCCGTGCCTTTATTAGGGTGGGGTCTTTTAACTGTTCTGTGGCAAAATTTTCCCTGTGAACCTCAAGGTCCGAGAACTCCACAGACGGCATGTTTTCAACTGAGGCTGTTGGCTCCTCCCCAGTTTCTCGAGTTTCCCCCGCCAATACCGACAAGGGAAATTCAGGAGAGTCCTCACCACTCCCAGAGGAATTCTGGTCATCTTCCTGGTCTATAGGGGCACCAGTGGGGGGCTCAGGACAATCCCAGAGTTCCCAGAATTTTGGAAAATCCCTTCCCACAATAGCATCATGTGGTAAGTGAGACACTAACTCCACCTGATGAGAGAGGTTACCTTTGGGGGTCTCAAAAAACACTGAAGTTACAGGATACTCTCAGGTGTCCCCATGCACACAAATAACAGCCACCCTGTTCTTCCCAGAGACCTCTGTAGTAACTAATTCAGCTTTTATCAATGTTACCAGGCTACCTGAATCTAGCAACACATCAACATGCCTACCATTAATACACATTTTACATAAATGTCTCTCAGGTCCCCGAATGGCAGTGCATGCAACTGTCGCAAACAGCGACTGACGTCTCTCCCTTATAAAGTCACATTGCATAGGCTCATCCACAACTGGGCAATTGGCTGCAATATGTCCCTCTTGCCGGCAGCGGTAGCAAATAATCTTTTTCGCTGCCTCTTGCAGCATGGGCTTCCTGGGCTGCTCCCGCCAGACCTTAGGTAGAACTCCCACCCTCTCACTCTCTCCACCCTCACCCCTTGGAGTCATCTTACCCGTCACTGGGGATGATCTGGTCTTAGGGGGGAAAGTCCGTGAGTCCCTGGAAGAGGTGGTCAGGTTCTCTGTAGCCAAGTACCTCTCAACCAGATCCACAAGTTTATCTGCATTTTCTGGGTCTCCATGGCTTACCCATTTTTGGATGGCAGTAGGAAGAGCTCTCAGGAAACGATCCATAACCACACGTTCCACAATGTTTGGTGCAGTCAAAGTCTCTGGCTGCAGCCACTTCCTGCTCAGGTGAATGAGATCATACATTTGAGACCTGGGAGGTTTTCCAACCTGAAAAGTCCAGTTATGCACACGCTGAGCCCGGACGGCCAGGGTGACACCCAGCCGTGCCAATATTTCTGCTTTTAGCACCACATAGTCTTTTGCTTGGTCAGGCTCTAGGTCATAATAAGCTTTCTGCGATTCCCCAGTTAACAGAGGGGCCACCAGTCCAGCCCATTGCTCCTTAGGCCACTTTTCCCTTTCAGCAGTCCTTTCAAATGTGGTCAAAAACACCTCCGGATCATCCTCTCCAGTCATTTTTGTCAGTAAACGGCTCACACTAAAGGATGCGGTATTATTGTAACCACTTGCTTCATTGGTCTGCGGACGTTGCTGTATTAATGTCTCTATTTTCTGTTGAAAATTCTGCTCTTGCTTCTGCAACAGGTCTATGAAGCGGGCTTCAGATCGCTGCTGGGCTTGTTGCTGAGCTTCCAAACTCTGCTGGTGAGCCTTCTGCTGATTTTCCAAACTCTGCTGCAAAGTTGCATTTATCTGCTGCTGGGCTGCAAGGCTCTTTTGTAAACCTGCATTTGTTTGCTGCTGATTTGCATTTGCTTGTTGCTGGTTTGCATTTGCTAGAGCCAGCTGTCTCAGTATCTCCTCCATGCTGGCCTTAACAAAAAAAAAAGTGCCAAAATTCTCCACCAACTGTGAGGGGTTAGCTCGGCAGCGGGTGTGTGTGACCCCCTGGATGGGTTCACAACACAAAGTCAGGCACAGCAGACAGCGGTGTAGGTTCAAAAAACAAAAGATCCGGTTTATTTAGGCTACATGCAGTGATACATATAACAGCCAAACAAAATAAAACGAGAAAATAAATCCTGGTCAGCTTGACCTCTAACTACACACGTAGACTCCCTGTCTAACAACTGGGTGCAGCCTTGTGCTGCCCCAGTCCCTGTCTCTATTGTAGGGGTTTGCCACACAGGCGTTAACTCACCGCACAGAACAGATCTCAGACTCCCCAGTCTATACACACAAAACTGGTTCCAGGATGGAGCATCTCCCTAAGCATGCTGGGGTTTTTTGTAGAGGTCTTAATGAGCCCACTTACTTCAGCTGGGCTCATTAACTCTTCCCCTCTAATTGTAAAAGTCTGCATAAAGCCTGAATCTAGGACACACATATTTACCATCCTGGATACAACCAGGTGACTTTACCTGCCTGCTGCCACAATATATATATATATATATATATATATATATATATATATATATATAATGTGTGTGTGTGTTCTTACACACACTGCCCAAGGTGGCCATCTTTGCTGGGATTGGAGGCAGGGGTACTTCAGAATATTCTGGATATCAGGTAGCTCAGTTTCTCACTTAGGTCGAGGAACAATTCCTGGAGAATGATGACTTCAGTATAGGGCTGCAACTATTATTTTCCTGATCGATTAGTTGGCCGATTATTGTTTCGATTAATTGGATAATAACCTTAAAAAAAGTGTGGTGTATAATTTAGTTAACATGGAAAGTTTAACCACTTGACCACTGGGCACTTAAACACCCTTAATAACCAGACCAATTTTCAGCTTTCGGTGCTCTCACATTTTGAATGACAATTACTCAGTCATGCAACACTGGACCTATATGAAATTTTTGTCCTTTTTTTCACACAAATAGAGCTTTCTTTTGGTGGTATTTAATCACCGCTGGGTTTTTTATTTTTTGTGCTATAAAAGAAAAAATACAGAAAATTCTGTAAGAAAATGAATTTTTCTTTGTTTCTGTTATAAAATTTAGCAGATTAGTAATT
This sequence comes from Lithobates pipiens, assembly GCF_037356315.1. Taxonomy (NCBI): domain Eukaryota; kingdom Metazoa; phylum Chordata; class Amphibia; order Anura; family Ranidae; genus Lithobates; species Lithobates pipiens. Next base: position 169,300,078 of record NW_027507785.1, on the reverse strand, counting down.
TTTTCTTCATAAATTTTGGCCAAAATTTATACTACTGCATATCTTTGGTAAAAATAAGTACAAATTGTTGGATATTATTTGGTCTTTGTGAAAGTTATAGAGTCCACAAGCTATGGTGCCAATCAGTGGCGGCCCGTCCATAGGGGGCGCCCGGGCGCTGCCCCCCCTCCAGGCAGTCACAAAAAAAAAAATTGAAAAAAAATATATATATATTTTTTTTTAAATGGCCCTTTAAAAAAAAAAAATGAAAAAAAGTCCTTAAGTGCACTGTGTACGAGCGCCGGACACAGTGCAGCGCTGGACACAGTGCACTATGTGAAGCACCACGTCAACGCAATCACAAGATTGCTGACGCGGCGCTTCATTTGCGGGGTTTTAACCCGCCTTGTGGCGCAACTAAAAGTGCCGATCTGCATCCGCCCGGCGCCCATAGGTTTACTATGGTATGGGCTTTGAGTGACAGACTAGTTAGTCTGTCACTTCCGGTCTTCCCCTGTGTCAGACCAGTGCGCCGAGCGGAGGAGCGGAGGAGCAGAGGAGTGAACTCCTGCACTATGAAAAAACAAGGTAGATGCATTGCTGGAAATCCACAGGAGGGGGGCAGAGCTACAGGATGGATGGAGGGGGAGGCTTCACATGGGCTGTGTGTTTATCAAGTGCTGATCGTCAGTGCTTCTATTATCTCCACTGGTGTTGCTGTGTCTCGGTTTGGCAGTGTCAGTGGAGGCTCTTGTGAAACACACAGCCCATATGAAGCCTCCCCCCACCCACCCATCCCTGATTCATCCCAACCACCATCTCTCTGTCCCTGATCCCTGATCCATCCCACCCACCCACCATCCCTCTGTCCCTGATTCATCCCACCCACCAGCTCTCTGTCCCTGATCCATCCCACCCACCCACCATCCTTCTGTCCCTGATCCATCCCACCCACCATCTCTCTGTCCCTGGTCCATCCCACCCACCATCTCTCTGTCCCTGATCCATCCCACCAACCATATCTCTGTCCCTGATCCCTCCCACCCACCATCTCTCTGTCCCTGATCCATCCCACCGTCCTTCTCTCCCTGATCCATCCCACCCACCATCTCTCTGTCCCTGATCCATCCCACCGTCCTTCTGTCCCTGATCCATCCCACCTATCATCTCTCTGTCCCTGGTCCATCCCACCCACCATCTCTCTGTCCCTGATCCATCCCACCGTCCTTCTATCCCTGATCCATCCCACCTACCATCTCTCTGTCCCTGGTCCATCCCACCCACCATCTCTCTGTCCCTGATCCATCCCACCAACCATATCTCTGTCCCTGATCCCTCCCACCCACCATCTCTCTGTCCCTGATCCATCCCACCGTCCTTCTCTCCCTGATCCATCCCACCCACCATCTCTCTGTCCCTGATCCATCCCACCGTTCTTCTGTCCCTGATCCATCCCACCTACCATCTCTCTGTCCCTGGTCCATCCCACCCACCATCTCTCTGTCCCTGATCCATCCCACCAACCATATCTCTGTCCCTGATCTATCCCACCCACCATCTCTCTGTCCCTGATCCATCCCACCGTCCTTCTGTCCCTGATCCATCCCACCTACCATCTCTCTGTCCCTGGTCCATCCCACCCACCATCTCTCTGTCCCTGATCCATCCCACCAACCATATCTCTGTCCCTGATCCCTCCCACCCACCATCTCTCTGTCCCTGATCCATCCCACCGTCCTTCTCTCCCTGATCCATCCCACCCACCATCTCTCTGTCCCTGATCCATCCCACCGTCCTTCTGTCCCTGATCCATCCCACCTACCATCTCTCTGTCCCTGGTCCATCCCACCCACCATCTCTCTGTACCTGATCCATCCCACCAACCATATCTCTGTCCCTGATCCATCCCACCCACCATCTCTCTGTCCCTGGTCCATCCCACCATCCTTCTGTCCCTGGTCCATCCCACCCACCATCTCTCTGTCCCTGATCCATCCCACCCATCCATCCCTCTGTCCCTGATCCATCCCACCCATCCATCCCTCTGTCTCTGATCCATCCCACCCACCCATCCCTCTGTCCCTGATCCATCCCACCATCCTGTCCCTGATCCATCCCACCCACCCATACCTCTGTCCATGATCCATCCCACCCACCAGCCCCCTGTCCCTGATCCATCCCACCACCCCTCTGTCCCTGATCCATCCCTCTGTCCCTGATCCCATCCCACCCACCACTGATCCAACTCCCCACCCCACCTCCATCCTTCTGTCTCTGATCATCACCATCCCTCTGATCCCACCACCAAAGGCAAACATGTAAGATATTGCATTATTGCAGTCACTAAATGTGATGACTGTATTTGTTTTATTTTATTAGGCTTTCTTGTACTTCATTGTCTGCGGTGACCTCTGCCTATTGCTGTTTCCCGAGCACCTTTTTTGTGTTTCCTGTTTTTTTTTCTCTGGTGAACGAGGAGTGTGGCTGGGCTGTCAGACATATTGATGTGTCATTAGAACCTGGTGTATAATGTAGAGCCTGGTATATGATGTACAGAGCCCTGTCTATAATGTAGAGCCTGGTATATGAAGTATAGAGCCCTGTGTATAATGTAGAGCCTTGTATATGATGTACTACAGGGGACGAAGTTGGTGGATTCTATAATGGGTGGGGCTTATGAGAAGTGGGATGGGTCAAAAGGGTGGGCGTGGTCTAGCGCCCCCCCCATCTTAAAACTTCACCAGCCGCCACTGGTGCCAATATCTGAAAATTGATCACACCTGAAGTACTGACGGCCTATTTGAATTCTTGAGACCCTAACATGCCATAAAAGTACAAATACCCCCCAAATGACCCCTTTTTGGAAAGAAGACATTCCAAGGTATTTAGTAAGAGGCATGATGAGTTTTTTTAAGTTGTAATTTTTTCCCACAATTCTTTGCAAAATCAAGATTTTTTTTACTTTTTTTTTTTTCACAAAATTGTCATATTATCAGTTTATTTCTCACACACAGCATATGCATACCACAAATTACACCCCAAAACACATTCTGCTATTACTCCCGAGTACGGCGATACCACGTGTGTCAGACTTTTACACAGCGTGGCCACATACAGAGGCCCAACATGCAGGGAGTGCCATCAGGCGTTCTGGAGCACCCAGGACAATTCTGACATTTCTCTCCTACATGTAAAAATCATCATTTATTTGCTAGAAAATTACATAAAATCCCAAAACATTATATATGTTTTTTTAGCAAACACCCTGGAGAATACAATGGTGGTCATTGCAACTTTTTATCTCGCACAGTATTTGCGCAGCAATTTTTCGAATGCTTTTTTTTGGAAAAAAAACTGTTTTGTGCTTAAAAAAAAAAAAAAACACAGTAAAGTTAGCCCAACTTTTGCATAATGTGAAAGATGAAGTTATGCTGAGTAAATAGATACCTAACATGTCACTCTTCAAAATTGCACACGCTTGTGGAATGGCGCCAAACGTCGCTACTTAAAAATCCCCATAGGCGATGATTTAATTATTTTTTACTGGTTATATGTTTTGAGTTACAGAGGAGGTCTAGGGCTAGAATTATTGCTCTCGCTCTAACGTTCGCAGCGATACCTCACATGTGTGGTTTGAACACCGTTTTCATATGTGGGCGGGACTTACGTATGCGTTCGCTTCTGCATGCGAGCACATGGGGCCAGGGGCGCTTTAAAAAAAATATATATATATTTTATTGTTCATTTTACTTTATTTATTTTAGTTTGAATTTTTTTCCCCAAAAATACATTTTTTAATCACTTTTATTCCTATTACAAGGAATGTAAACATCCCTTGTAATAGGAATATGGCATGACAGGTCCTCTTTACAGTGAGATATGGGGTCAATAAGACCCCGCATCTCACCTCTAAGCTGGGAAGCCTGAAAAAAAAAAAGAAAAAAGATTCTGGCTTTGATCGTATTGGCGAGTCAGTAGAAGCACCGGAGGGCGGTGGGGAGGGGGGGGGGATGTCTATGGCTGGGTATTGCAGGGTATCACCGACTATGGCTGGGTATCTCCGAGTATGACTGGGTATCTCCGAGTATGACTGGGTATCTCAGAGTATGACTGGATATCTCAGAGTATGGCGTTGCAGAGTATTGCGTTGCAGAGCATTGCAGGGTATTGGCGGGTGTTGCAGAGCATTGCAGAGTGTTGCAGGGTATTGGTGGGTGTTGCAGAGCATTGCAGAGTGTTGCAGGGTATTGGCGGGTGTTGCAGAGCATTGCAGAGTGTTGCAGGGTATTACAGAGTGTTGAAGGGTATTTGCGGGTGTTGCAGAGCATTGCAGAGTGTTGCAGGGTATTGCAGTGTTGCAGGGTATTGCAGTGTTGCAGGGTGTTGCAGGGTGTTGCAGGGTGTTGCAGGGTATTGCAGGGTATTGGCGGGTGTTGCAGGGTATTGGCGGGTGTTGCAGAGCATTGCAGAGTGTTGCAGGGTATTGGCGGGTGTTGCAGAGCATTGCAGAGTGTTGCAGGGTGTTGCAGAGCATTGCAGAGTGTTGCAGAGTATTGGTGGGTGTTGCATAGAATTGCAGAGTGTTGCAGGGTATTGGCGGGTGTTGCATAGAATTGCAGAGTGTTGCAGGGTATTGGCGGGTGTTGCAGAGCATTGCTGAGTGTTGCAGGGTATTGCAGAGTGTTGTTGCAGGGAATTGCAGAGTGTTGTTGCAGGGTATTGCAGAGTATTGCAGCAGGGTATTGCAGAGTATTGCAGCAGAGTATTGCAGCAGAGTATTGCAGCAGAGTATTGCAGAGTAATGGCAGGGTATGATGGGGTTAATTTTCGGTGAGCAGCGATGTGGGCACTGCAGATGCAGCCCACAGCGCTGCTGACACCAATCTCTTCCCCCTCCGCTGTACCGATCGGTACAGAGAGGGGGAGGGAGGAACCGGCTTCATAACATGACGCCGGTTTGTTTACAAGTGATCACTCCGTCATTTGACGGAGCGATCACGTGGTAAACGGCCGCGATGAGCGGCCGTTTACCGTGATGCGCCGGGTCCTGTGGACCCGGTGGTCACGGATGCTCTCGAGTGCACGCCCCAGGGGGCGCGCGAGAGCGGAATTCTGGGAGGATGTCATATGACAACCGTCATTCGGCTATAGGGCGGTTGTTAAGTGGTTAAAAACATGCAATTTATTCTTAAAAATCTATGTTCAGTGGTCATTATAAATGGCCAACTGTATGGTTAGGGAGCAAAATTTTGAATCCACTCTGGGAATTACAGACAGAAGAGATATGCTATTAAAGGTGGAAAAAGCCATCCACAACTCTGCCCCCAGCTACATCACTAGCTCAGTCTCTAAATACCAACCTACTCGTCCTCTTCTTTCCTCTCAAGACCTCCTGCTCTCTAGCTCCCTCATCACCTCCTCCCATACTCGCCTCCAGGACTTTTCCAAAGCCTCCCCAATCCTATGGAATGCCCTACCCCAATCTGTCCGCTTATCTCCTACTTTATTAGCTTTTAGACGATCCCTGAAAACACTTCTCTTCAGAGAAGCCTACCCCACCCACACCTAACTGTATTTTCATTTTCTCCATCAGCTCATCCCCCCACAGTTAAAACCTTTTGTTTCAACTTGACCCTCCCTTCTAGATTGTAAGCCCTAACGAGCAGGGCCCTCTGATCCCTCCTGTATTGATTTGTATTGTAAGTGTACTGTCTGCCCTCATATTGTAAAGCGCTGCGCAAACTGTTGGCGCTATATAAATCCTGAATAATAATAATCTGGTAAATTTCATTAGACTCAGATCAATTTTTTTATTTAACCACTTGCTTACTGGGCACTTAAACCCTCCTCCGGCCCAGACCAATTTTCAGCTTCCAGTGCTGATGCAATTTGAATGACAATTGCACGGTCATACAACACTGTACCCAAATTTTTTTTTTTTTTTTTTTTTTTTTCACACAACTAGAGCTTTCTTTTGGCATTTAATCATAGCTAGAGTTTTTATTTTTTGCTGAACAAACAAAAAAGGATGGAAAATTTTGAAAAAAAAAATCATGTTTCATAGTTTGTTATAAAATTATGCAAACAGATCATTTCCCTGACAGACTCCATGGCAGCCTACGTGTGGGTTGACCCTGCCTCCTCTCCAATGCTATAGGATCCCATTCACATAAATGAACACTCACCACTCCACACAGGGTTCCTTTTTTGTCCTCCTCCATATGGACCTGCACATGCTGTTCGTTTGGATTTCGGATCTTTCCTTTTGGCATACCTGTGCGGTGCAAGGTCAGTACCCAGCCATGGGCGGGCAAGTAGCTTTGAGGCTGGACGTTCCCCTGTGTGAGGGTGGTTGTCTCGGTATACCCCTTGGACGAACGATCAGGACAGCAATGGCTGGCAAGGTCTGCAGTGTTTTTCCTTTCTCCATGGCAGTCATATGTTTGTATATGTTATGCCTCGTACACACGATCAAACAATCCGGTGAAAAAGTCCGACAATCCCACCGTGTGTGGGCTCCGGCGGACTTTTTTTTACCCAAAAGTCCGATGGACTTAGAAAGTATTTTTGCACTCCAATCTGTCCACCGGACTCGCATTTCAGCGGACAATCCGGCCATGTGTGTGCCAGTCCGCCGCACTTTTGAAATGAACAGACTTTTCCCGCCCGGAGAAAAGTCCGCTCATTTTGAGCGCGTCTCCAGGTAGCTGGGCCCAGCGAAGGAGGCGTCGCTGGCCCCGTCACCTAGTATGGACTTAAAGGGGAACCCCTACACTGAAAAATCGGCATGGGGGGTCCCCCCAGGTCCATATCAGACCCTTATCCGAGCACGCTACCCGGCCGGCCAGGAAAGGTGGTGGGGACGAGCCTTCTTCTAGCTCTTTTACAAGCGGTGGCCCAGTCTTCTGTCGCCGCTGTCTTCTGGCCTTCTGTTCTTCTCTTCTGTTCAGCGGCGACAGAAGACTGCCACCGCTTGTAAAAGAGCTAGAAGAAGGCGCGGTGGCCCGGCAAGAAGAACGGAAGAGGGGGACAAGACCCCCGAAGAGGCTCCTCCACTAGTAAAAGAGATAGCAGAAGATAGCGGAGGAGTCCGGCGAGAAGACCCCCGAAGACGGAAGACCCCCGGAGCTGTGCAATAAACAATTTTAACCCTTGTGTGTTGTGTGTTTTTTTCCCAGGTGAATGGATAGGGGTACATTGTACCCCATACTCATTCACATAGGGTGGGGGGCCGGTATCTGGGGGCCCCTTATTAAAGGGGGCTCCCTGATTCCTATAAGCCCCCTGCCCGCAGACCCCGACAACCAACGGCCAGGGTTGTCAGGAAGAGGCCCTTGTCCTCATCAACATGGGGACAAGGTGCTTTGGGGTGGGGGGCCCCCCCTTCCCCAAGGCACCCCCCCATGTTGAGGGCACGCGGCCTGGTATGGCTCAGGAGGGGGGGCGGTCGTTTGTCCCCACCCCCTTTCCTGGCCGGCCGGGTAGCGTGCTCAGATAAGGGTCTGATATGGACCTGGGGGGGGGGGACCCCTACACCGATTTTTCCATACCAGGTGACGGGGCCAGCGACACCTCCTTCGCTGGCCCCGGCTACCTGGAGACGCACTCAAAATTAACGGACTTTCCTCTGCGTGTGTGGGCGAGTCCGTTCATTTCAAAAGTACGGCGGATAGTCCGGCGGACTTAGTACGCCGTATTAGTCCGCTGAAAAAGTGCCTGTGTGGGCAAGTAGCTCGTTCGGAAAGACCGGCGGACAGTCCGGCGGGAAGTCCGCCAGACTAAGCCCGCCGGATAGTCGGCTACGTGTGTACGCGCCATTATTGGTTCTCCCTGGCATCTTGTTTTCCCCCTGTATGGCGGCTGGAGCGCTTCTGCGTTCCAGCTCGCCGTGTTGACTTCCGCGTTCTGGCCGGCTCGGTTGGCCATGCATGCGCAGCAGCCTCTCTCGAAACTGAGGCTTGGTTGGCGCGTGCACGGTTTGGCTGAGTAGATAGCGGCTGCACAAGCGCAGTTTGGCCATCTCTGCACAGCGCAGGTGCAAGGTGGGGAAGCGGTGACGTCATGGGCGGGGAATTTAAAAACCAGACTGCTGCTTCAGTCTCACTGGGTTCTGCCAGTGTATTGGAAGCAGCAAGTCCGTTCCTCCAGCCCCTAGTCTGCAAGGTGAGCTTCTTTTTAAATGGAATGTGCGTGATGCATGTTTATGTATATATATATATATATATATAAAATATTATAATATATATAAATTAATGAATATATATTTATGGATATATATATTGGTTTGTTGGCTCCAGTATATTTTTTGCTTAGGTCCTCATCTTTTTTTTGCAGACAATTTTTTGTCTGCAAAATTATGGACAAATCACCGCCTTTAAGTGGTCAGCCCTTACGCAATAGGTATGTGCTGATAAGGGGAGGGGTTGGGGTTCAGTCGCATCTGTTTGCGTTTTTTGATGCCACTTTTCTCCCTTTTCCCCTGTTTGTTGTTTGCTTTAGCCCTTTCAGGTCGGATTCGCAGAATAAAGACCTTGCCAGGCCACAACATTCGTCATCCAGGACGAATCCATGTGAGACTCTCCACATTGATCTCACCACCAGAGGAGAGGTTCACATTCCTCCTCCAGACACCGCTCCCACCGCCATGATGGTCGATCTGATCGCAGAGCCTGCTGGGGATGTGGGACTCGAGTCCCGGAGGGCAAATCTCTATGTGATCCATGTTATGCCCAGGCGGTTGGGGAAAAGGAATCAGAAAGCCAGCGGATGGAAGCCCTGGTGAAACGTGTGGTGCAGCAGTCTGTGAGAGACATGGACACTTGTCACACGCTGAGTCAATCCACCTCTTTGTCTGGCCCTCAGGCTGATGAGGCCCGTGATGATCCGGGTACTTCCCAGCCCTACGCAGCATCTAATGCATCTTCAGAGGATTCCTAGGGGAAGAGGAGATTGGGGGTTTTGACTTTGCCATGGTCTCTCCACTGATTAAAGCAGTTAACGAGGACCTTAAGTGGGAAGACTCATCTACCCCTCCAGCTAAACAGAAGAAATTCTTCAAACAGTTGGGGAAAGAACGTCCAAGTTTTCCTTTTCTTACGGAGCTAAAGGATATTTTTGAGGAAGAATGGAGTAAAGTGGATAAGAAATCCTCTATGACCAATAAAACATCCAGATTGTATTCATTTAAATCGGAAGACGTAAAACACTTAGAAAACGCTCCACTAGCGTTTGGCCAAACACGTTACCCTCCCATTGGAGCATTCAGTGTCCTTCAAGGATGGTCTGGAGAGGAAGATAGACCAGGATCTTAGGAGGATTTACAGTCTGGCTGGATGGCCTGTAAACCAGCTCTAGCACTAGCGGCTATGTCTAAGGCCATAGAAGCATGGACCGAAAACGTGGGTTCATTCCTGAAAGGCGTTTTTGAGGAGCTGGCTAGAAGTTCAGCAGCAGCAGAGATGAAGCTGGCGGCAGTCTTCCTGGGGGAGGCGTCCATTGATCTGATCCGTCTGTTGGCACGCGTTATGCTGTCATCAGTTACAGCTAAGAGAGCCTTGTGGTTACGTCCCTGGCTGGCTGACCCGTTCTCTAAGCAGGCATGGTGCAAAATTCCCTTTGAGGGCTCTACACTTTTTGGCAACAAGCTTGAAGACGCCATCACGCGTGCTACGGGTGGTAAGTCAGGTTTCCTTCCCCAGGACAGAAGATTATTGGGTCGGAAGAGACCCCAGTATAAGAAACTCAGTCCAGAGTGTTCAAGGGATGCACGCTCCTACAAACCTGGTCGGGGCTTCAGGAGGAATTGGTACAGAGGGCAGGCTTCCTTTCGTAAGCCCAGTAATAACCAGTCATCCAGTGGTCGTGACCAGACCAAGTAATTCTGAGATCGCGCCCGCCCAGGTCTGTGTGGCCTCGATCTCAGATTACTGGGTAATCAGGACGGTCTCGTCGGGTCACAGATGGACCTTCTCCAGCACCCCTCCTCCCAGATTCGTGTCCACTCTGCTCCCTCGCTCGGAAGAACAAAATCAAGTACTGTCCTCCTACGTGGATCTGTTAAAGGCTCAGGGTGCAGTAGTTCAGGTACCAAAGGAAGAATGGTTTCAGGGAGTCTATTTCCCTCTTTTCTTGGTACAAAAGAAGAGCGGCTCCTGGCGCCCGGTGATAGATCTCACTTATCTGAACAAGTTCATAGAGTATGGGAAATTCAAGATGGAAACTCTCTCGACTATTCAGCGACCCATACAGTCAGGGGATTGGATGATTTTGATCGACCTGAAGGACGCTTATTTCCACGTCCCAGTAGAAAAAGATTTCCAAAAGTTCCTAAGATTCCACGTTGGTCAAGACAATCTCCAATTTATTTGCCTCCCCTTCGAGATGACGACCTCTCCCTGTATTTTTTCAAAGGTCCTCCTGGCCGTAGTGGCTTTTATCAGGTTAAAGGGTATTCGACTATACCATTAACTGGATTACCTGCTGGTTCTGTCCCAAAGCAAAGAACAGTTGCTGGAACATCGGGAGCAAGTGATTTCTACTCTTTCCAATTTCGGGTGGCTTCTGAACTTGGCAAAAAGTCATCTAGAGTCGGTTCAACGGCTAATATATCTAGGAGCCCAATTCGACACTCTGCAGAGTACTATCTCTCTTCCGGACAAGAAAATTCCAATTATACGAGAAAGGGCCTCTCGGGCCCTACACACTCAACATCTGAAAGCTTCTCAGTGTCTCAAGATCATAGGTACAATGGTCTCAACGGCCCCAATGGTGAAGTGAGCTTTGTGGAGGCTATGCCCCTTCCAGGCAGGTTTTCTCAAGCAGTGGAGGTCAGGAGACAAAAATCAAAGTATTCGCATAACCACAACCATGAGGGAGAGCCTCTTTTGGTGGCTACAGAGCAAGAACCTGCTGAACTGTCACTCCATCATTCCCATCTCCTGGGTCACAGTCACGTCCGATGCCAGTGGGACCGGTTGGGGGGCTCTCTGCAGATCAGATCTTGCGCAGGGCAAGTGGGATGCTCATCTCCCTCTGCCAGGGTCGAATATCTTAGAACTCCGAGCTGCCTGGTGTGCTCTCCAGCACTTCTCTCATCTTCTGAAGGGGAAATCGGTGTTAAGAATGGACAACACCACGGCAGTTTCCTATATGAAAAGGCAAGGGGGTACTCGGAGCTCCACTCTTCTCCGGGAGGTCGAAACCATCCTGTTATGGGCACAGAAAAACCTGGTGAACATCTCAGCGGTTTTTGTACCGGGGTTCAGAACTCTCAAGCGGATTTTCTGTCCAGGACTCAGCTGGACAACAACGAATGGTCCCTTCATGCTCAAACCTTCAAGTGGATTCTGTCTTTAGGGATGAATCTGGAGGTAGATCTGTTTGCCTCTCCCTGAAACTTCAAGATGGAGAAATTCTACACACAAAGTCGTTGCAGTCAGGCCTGTGGGACGGATGCCCTGACCGACCTGTGGAGGTTCAGAAGGGCATATGCCTTCCCTCCACTTCCCATGATCCTCAGATTCCTTCAGAGGCTCAGAGTGGAAACAGTGGAGATCGTGACAGTAGCTCCTTATTGGCCCAACAGACCTTGGTTTCCCCTCCTGGTCCTACTCGGAATCCCATACCTCTCCCTCTCAGGCTGGACCTCCTCTCTCAGGGTGCAGTCCTGCACCCTTGCCCGGCAGTTCTGAGACTGATGGTCTGGTTCTTGAGAGGAAGAGGCTGGAATCCATTGGGTGTGCCTCAAGTGTAATTTCCACCCCCATTAGTGCAAGGAGATCAAGTACGAACAAAGTGTATGGCAAAATCTGGGCAAAATTTGTTGATTTCTGCTCATCCTAGAATAGATCTTTTGAACATCCAGGAGTCCAAGACATTCTTGGCTTCTTGCAGACTGGCCTCGATCTTCCTTTGTCAATAAGCTTTCTCAGAGTACAAGTATCGGCTCTGTCTGCCTTCTGAGGTACATCTTGGGCAGTGCATCCATTGATTCGTCAGTTCTTCCGGGGAGCCTCAAGACTCAAACCCCAAAGAAAGCCTAGATTTCCCAAGTGGGATCTTCCCCTGGTCCTGGATTAAATTTCAGGTTTAAGTACAACGGGGCCATCCCCGCTCTCTATTAAGGACTTTTCAGCAAAAGTTGTTTTCTTAGTTGCGGTCACTTCAGCCAAAAGGGTATCGTAGATCGGATCCTTGGGCTTTGAAAAACCCTTTTTGATTTTTATTCAAGACCAGGTAGTCCTCATTCCCATGTTGGGGTCTAATCGAAAGGTTACTTCAGTGTTTCATCAAAATCAAGAAATTGTCTTGCCTACCTTCAGTTCACCAGGTTCTAATGATGTTCATCCTCTGGATGTTGGAGAGGCCCTGAAGGAATATCTTCTTTTCACTTCCCCCTCCAGACGCTCAGATCATCTCTTTGTCTTACATTCAGGTAGCAACAAGGGGAAGAAGGCTTCAACCAGGACACTGGCCACCTGGATTGTAAGAACTATAGAACAGGCATATAGGGCGAAGGGCTTGGCTCCTCCAGAGGCAGTAACGGCTCACTCTACCAGGGGAATGGCAGCCTCATGGGCAGAGGCTCGGCATGTGGCTCCTGACACTATCTGCAAGGCAGCTTCCCGGTCCACTATTAATACGTTCATGTCGCATTACTGCATTGAACCTGCTTCTTTATCCTCTGTGAATTTTGGTTTAAAGATTTTATCGGCTGATAAATCAAATTAAATGTGTTCTGTTTAAGCATACCCACCGTGTGGTCGGCTAGTTATTTCCCACACGTAGGCTGCCATGGAGTCTGTCAGGGAAAAAGGAAAATTTATTGTCAAATACTTACCGTATTTTTCCTTTCCTGATTGACTCCGTGGCAGACGGAGTTCCCACCCATGAGTCATATGAGTAGACTAGTTAGGGAACACTGTGTGGAGTGGTGAGTGTTCATTTATGTGAATGGGGTCCTTTAGCATTGGAGAGGAGGCGGGGTCAACCCACACGTAGGCTGCCATAGAGTCCATCAGGAAAGGAAAATTACGGTAAGTATTTGATAATAAATTTTCCTTTTTTTCTCCTTCATTGATATGTGCTGATGAGGCAGCACTGATAGGCACATAAGGCGGTACTGATGGGGACAGATGAGGCAGTACTGATGGGCACAGATAGGTCGGCACTGATAGCCACTGATGGGTGGCACTGATAGGTACCACTGATAGATGGCACTGGTGGGTGACACTGGCGGGCAGCACTGTTGATGAGGCACTGATAGGTGGCACTGTGGGCACTGGTAGGTGGTGCTGGTGGGCACTGGTAGGCTGCACTGTTGTGTATTGCTAGGAGGCACTGGCAGGTGGGCACAGATGAGCTTGGGGCAATCTTGATTGGGACCGATGTCCCCTATCACAGCCACCAGTGATCGCCCTTTTTTTTTCTCCTCACGCTGTCAGCGCGAGGAGAAAAAATAGCCGATTACCAGCTATGTTTACATCACATGATCAGCTGTCATTGGCTCACAGCTGATCACGTGGCAAGGGGTCGAGATCAACTTCTTACTCTGATCTGTGATTCAGCGAGTCTCATAGACTCGCTGATCACACCCTACACCCTACAGGGCATGCGCAGGCCGTTCGGGCATGGGAGGACGTCAATAGACATCCTCCCTGGAAAGCAGGTACATTTGCTGAATGAAAGAATGTTTGAAAATTTCACATGCTTTTAACAATATGTTTAAAAAAAACAAATGATGGCTGCAGTGTGGCTCTGAACTAGTTAAAGGAAGAAAAAAATAATTCAGGTTTTGCAGATTTTCAGACAGAACTGTAATATATTGTGTGACAGACTCCCTTGTCATAGGCTGCTGTCACTTATGCTGGCCATACAAAGAACATGTCTTCCTTCAAACAAAATTTCATTTTAAGAATGTTCGTTAGATTTTCTAATCATTAGTGGGGTCAAATTGGCATTCATATTCGACCACATTGATGGGAAAATTCGAAGGAGCAGAATAGAAAACTTCTTAGTCAAAGGAATTTTCGGACAGTGCATGTGGTTTTCGTTCAGAAATTACATTAGTTTTAAAACTTATTGTTAAAAGCAGGTGAAATTTTCAAACGACATTGTTAAGTGTATGGTCAGCATTACGCTCAGTTCACACCTGTGTGAACATGTCCCATAGGAGACCATGTTCAGTTAACTGTATTGTGCTTCTGCACAAAGCCCCAAAAAATAGGTGTAAACGAGGCCTAAGCCCTTGTACACACGGTCAGACATTCCGACAACAAAATCCGTCGGTTTTTTTCCAACGGATTTTGTCTGAAACTGGTGTTGCATACACACGGTATGTCAGAAAATCCAATCGTTCAGAACGTGATATTACGACGAGACTACGTTCAGGCTAGTAGCCAATAGCTTTGGTCTCGTAATTCTGAGCGTGCGTGGCACTTTGTCCGATCGGAATTCTCTAAAAACTTTGTCCGATCGGATCATGTTGTCGGAAAATTTTATAACCCAGCTCTAAAATTTTGATGGTCGGACATTCCGACGGAAAATGTCCGATCGGACCGTGTTGTCAGATAATCTGATCGTGTGTACAAGGGCTAAGACTTTTAGTAGCAGCATGCTTTTTTTTTGTATCACTTGTCATAATGGGGTTAAAAAGAAAATGGCAGGGGACCTGATTTATGTTGCCAGTGGTCGCGATGCCTTACTGGTTTTGCACAGAGCAGCCCTGATTCTCCTCTTCTGGCTCTTCCTGCCTTCAGAGTGCCCCAATAGCAAGCTGCAAATTATAGTATAGAGTGCCCCTATAGCAAGGTAAAAAAAAACTTCTGCCTTTAGAACCACTCACTTCCTGCCCAGGAGTACATGTCACATGAGGCATTGCTCCTCTCACAATCATATGTTCCCAGGCACTTACTGACATGAGCTGAATGTGTGCTGCACTGTGTCTTCTCACATGTATGGACGGTGTACTGAGCTGTATGTGTGCTTCACTGTATTTCCTAATGGTAAACAAATCATGAATTTTGTATGCAGGGCAACTAATCGGCTGACCAACTAATCGATTATGAAAATATTAGACAACTATTTTCATAATCAATTCGTTGTTTTGGCCCTACTTCAGTAGAACAATGGTGTTCCTGCCTTTTTGTTTTTTTGAATGTGTAGTCATGTTCAAGTCTGAACATCTTGTGTAATGGCAAATACTGGCTTTTTTTATTTTATTATTTTTTAATTTAACCACTTCAGGACCGCCGTATTGCCATTGTACGTCAGCACAATGGCACAGGCAGGCAGAATCACGTACATCTACGTGATTGCCTTCCAGCGGGTGGGGGGTCCCATCGGACCCCCTCCCGCTGGATACGGCGGTCCGATTCGGTCCAGCAGCGATCCGTGATGAGGGGATGGCCGTTCGTTTTCGGCCACCCCCTCTGGATCGCTCCTGGCCAATGAGAAGCTTCCTCCCCTGTGTATTGTTTACACAGGAAGGAGGAAGTGATGTCATTCTCCTCGGGGCGGTCTTTTTGACCGGACTACGAGGAGAAGAGTAAAAGTAAGTCTGCACGAACACTACACTGACATGTAGGTACACACAGGCACACAAACCCCCCCCGATCCCCCCCCCAATCGCCCCCCGATCCCCCCCCCGCCCCCCCTCCCCCCCCAGTCACAGTGTCACTGATTGCATTGATCATTTCTTTACTGATCAATGCATTCAGTGTCAGTTGTGACAGTAAAAACTGTCAGGACAGTTAGTGTTAGGTCCAGGGTAGCCCCCTATCACCCCCCAATAAAGATTTAACCCCCTGATTGCCCCTAGAGTTAACCCTTTCACCCCCTTTTGCCAGTGTCACTAAGCGATCATTTTTCTGATCGCTGCATGTGTCGCTAGGTAGCTAGTTATTTTTTTAGGTTCACCGCCAGGTTTTTATATCGCTAGGTACCCCGATATACTACCCAATAATGTTTTTAACCCCCTGATTGCCGCTAGTTAACCCTTTCACCCCCTTTTGCCAGTGTCACTAAGCGATCGTTTTTCTGATCGCTGCATTAGTGTCGCTACAGTCGCTAGGTAGCTAGTTATTTTTTTAGGTTCACCGCCAGGTTTTTATAGCGCTAGGTACCCCGATATACTACCCAATAATGTTTTTAACCCCCTGATTGCCGCTAGTTAACCCTTTCACCCCCTTTTGCCAGTGTCACTAAGCGATCATTTTTCTGATCGCTGCATGTGTCGCTAGGTAGCTAGTTATTTTTTTAGGTTCACCGCCAGGTTTTTATATCGCTAGGTACCCCGATATACTACCCAATAATGTTTTTAACCCCCTGATTGCCGCTAGTTAACCCTTTCACCCCCTTTTGCCAGTGTCACTAAGCGATCGTTTTTCTGATCGCTGCATTAGTGTCGCTACAGTCGCTAGGTAGCTAGTTATTTTTTTAGGTTCACCGCCAGGTTTTTATAGCGCTAGGTACCCCGATATACTACCCAATAATGGTTTTAACCCCCTGATTTCCGCTAGTTAACCCTTTCACCCCCTTTTGCCAGTGTCACTAAGCGATAATTTTTCTGAACGCTGCATCAGTGTCGCTAGTGTCGCTAGGTAGCTAGTTAACTAGGCTCCCAAAAAGTCCCCCACATGTGGTATCCCCGTACTCGGGAGAAGCAGCAGAATTTATTTTGGGGTGTAATTTGACTTCTGCCCATAGCATGTGTGAGCAATATATCATTTAGTGACAACTTTGTGCAAAAAAAAATAAGTTTGTAATATTCCCGCAACTTTTGGCAAAATATAAAATATTCCATGGACTCAACATGCCTCTCAGTAAATAGCTTGGGGTGTCTACTTTCCAAAATGGGGTCATTTGGGGGGGTTTTGTGCTATTTTGGCATTTTATGGCCTTCGAAACTGTGATAGGTAGTGAGGAGTTAAATCAAAAATTTGCACCCTTAGAAATCCTGAAGGTGGTGATTGGTTTTCGGGGTGCCGTGCGCGACTAGACTCCCAAAAAGTCCCACACATGTGGTATCCCCGTACTCGGGAGAAGCAGCAGAATGTATTTTGGGGTGTCATTTCACATATAACCATGGCATGTGTGAGCAATATATCATTTAGTGACAACTTTTTGTAAAAAAATATTTTTTTTTTTTTTTTTGTCATTATTCAATCCCTTAGGACAAAAAAAATAAATATTCAATGGGCTCAACATACCCATCAGCAATTTCCTTGGGGTGTCTACTTTCCAAAATGGGGTCATTTGGGGGGGATTTGTACTGCCCTGCCATTTTAGCACCTCAAGAAATGAGATCGGCAGTCATAAATTAAAAGCTGTGTAAATTCCAGAAAATGTACTCTAGTTTGTAGACGCTATAACTTTTGCGCAAACCAAAAAATATACGCTTATTGACATTTTTTTTACTAAAGACATGTGGCTGAATAAATTTTGCCCTCAATGTATGACTAAAATTTAGTTTATTCGATTTTTCTTATAACAAAAAGAAGAAAATATCTTTTTTTTTCAAAATTTTCGCTCTTTTTTCATTTATATCGCAAAAAAAAAAAATCGCATAGGCAATCAAATACCATCAAAAGAAAGCTCTATTTGTGGGAAGAAAAGGACGCAAATTTCGTTTGGGTGCAATATTGCATGACCGCGCAATTACCAGTTAAAGCAGCGCAGTGCGAAATTGCAAAAAGACCTCTGGTCCTTAAGGTGTTTATTGGTCCGGAACTGAAGTGGTTAAAGAGTTAGGGCCAGTTCACACCACATGCAGTCCACTGCGTTTTTCCTTTGCATCAAGAATGCATGGAAAATTGGATTTTTATATACAGCTTACCTGTAAAATCCTTTTCTTGAGAGTACATCACGGGACACAGGTAGGGTTGCCACCTGTCCAGGATTCACCCGGACAGTTCGGGTTTGGAATCATGCGTCCAGGTTTCAGACTGTATGAAACCCAGACACATTATTTAGACTGGACTATGGTTTCCCAGCAGGGTTTCTGGCTGCAGTTTTCACTGCTGAGAGTGTCTGTTACACTGTCTTTCACACTGCCCAAAGCCACCACTAACAAACCATACCCTCCACCCCCCCACCAACACATACAGACTGGAGAAGAGAGAGGGCTTGATCTGCACCTCTTCCCCCCCATCCCTACCCCTCTGTGTCTGCCCACACTCCAATCCCCGGTGCTGTGCCTCAGAAAAGGAAAGTTGAGGCTGGAAATTTGAAGTCCAGCAGCCTCAGATCCATCTGAATGAGAGGTGCAGACTGCCAAGGGGTGAGTGAGCTCACCATCCATCCCTGTCTCTGAATGAAGTCTCCCCCCCTTCCCTCTCCTTCCTCAGAGAGAGTACACTAAGTCAAATCAGGGTTCTCAGAGCACCCCTTACATCAGAGTTACCCTTTACACCAGTGTTTCCCCTTACAGCAGAGTCCTCTCTGTACATCAGAGTACTCAGTGTTCCCCCATAAATCAGGGTTCACAGAGCATCCCTCATGTCAGAGTCCCCAGAGTTCAGAGGTAAAAGGGGAACTCTGTGGACTCTGATGTAAAAGAAGACTTTTGTTATTAACTTATATACATATGATTAGAAATGTTATTTAGTAGCAAAATGTATAGCTTATACTATAAAAAAGAAATTTCTGTGCGCCACAAAACTGTTCGGGTTTGACTTGAAGAAAAGGTGGCAACCCTAGACACAGAAGCTTCATTACATAGTGGGTTATATAGGCACCTCTGGTGATTGGACACTGTTTGACCCCAATTAAGGAGAATTCCTCCCCTATATAACCCCTCCCATCTGGGAGGCACCTCAGTTTTGTAGCAAAGCAATAAGAAACCACGTAAAAACCCAAGAGGGGCGGGAGCCCTGTGTCCCGTGATGTACTCTCAAGAAAAGGATTTTACAGGTAAGCTGTATATAAAAATCCCATTTTCTTGATCATACATCACGGGACACAGGAGCTTCATTACATAGTGGGATGTCCCATAGCAATGCTCAGATTGAGGGGAGGGAGACACAGATCATAAATATAGACCGCCAGGGACTGGAGGACCTAAACTGCAGCCTGCAGTACACTGCGCCCGAAGGCGATATCCTCTTGCCCTCTGATATCCACCTGATAGAATCTGGTGAATGTGTGGACTGATGACCAAGTCGCAGCCTTACAGACCTGAGCCAGGGAGGCCTGGTGATGCACTGCCCAAGAAGCACTAACAGCCCTAGTAGAGTGCGCCTTCACCCGAAAAGGAGGAATCTTCCCCTTTAAACCATAGGCCTGAGAAATAACTTGCCTGATCCACCTTGAGAGAGTGGATTTTGACGCCGCCTGGCCCTTTCTAGGGCCTTCCGGCAGAATAAACAAAGAATCAGTTTTTCTTATCTGAGCGGTTGCTTGAAGATAAATACTGATTGCTCTAACCACATCCAAAGTGTGTAAAGATTCTTCTGTGGACTGAGGGTCCAGAAAAAAGGATGGTAGGATTACATCCTGATTCAAATGGAAACCCGAAACCACCTTAGGTAGGAAGGACCTGTTGGGACGCATGACCACCTGGTCCTTATGGATAATTAAATACGGCTCCTTACTGGAAAGAGCTGCCAACTCTGATACTCTTCTAGCCGTAGATATGGCTACTAAGAAGACCAGCTTTTTAGTCAGGAGAACTAAAGAAGCCAGATGCAAAGGTTCAAATGGTTGCCCCTGTAAGGCCGAGAGAACCAAATTCAGATCCCATGGGCATACCGGAGGTTTAACTGGCGGTTTTGTCCACATAGCCCCTTGGATAAAAGCCCGTACTAGGGAATGTGATGCAAGCGGCTTTTGAAAAAATACTGACAGGGCCGAAATCTGCACTTTGATAGTGCTTACGGCCAAATTCATCTCTAGGCCTGACTGGAGAAAAGCCAAGATTCTGTTAATGATATATATTCTAGGATGCCATTTCCTGAGTTCACACCAGAAAACATATGTCCTCCAGATTTTGTAATAAATAAGCCTGGAGGCCGGCTTTCTGGCATTGACCAGAGTAGAAAGGACTAGCCCCGAAAGGCCACAGTCTCTCAGAATGTGGGTCTCAGCAGCCAAACCGTCAAATTCAGACTGCGTAAAGCAGGATGGTAGATTGGACCCTGTGAGAGCAGATCTGGCCGGAGAGGGAGGGTCCATGGCCTGCCTACTGCCAACTTCATGATTTCTGCATACCATGGTCGCCTGGGCCAGGCCGAGGCCACCAAAAGGACCGACTTTGTCTCCCTCTTGACTCTTCCCAGGAACCGCGACAGAAGCGGGGTCGGGGGGAAGGCATAGATCAGATTGTACTGATCCCAGGGAACTGTCAGAGCATCTGACCCCTGAGCAAGTGCATCTCTTGTCCTTGATACAAACTTGTCCAGTTTCCTGTTGAACCTGGATGCAAACAGATCTACGTCTGGAGTACCTCACTTGTGACATATGTTCTGAAACACGTCGGGGTGCAGAGCCCATTCTCCCGGGCACAACTGCTGGCGGCTGAGAAAATCCGCCTGCCAATTCTCCACTCCTGGGATGAAGACTGCAGAAAGACACGGAACATGCTTTTCTGCCCAGACAAGTATGCGATTCACCTCTTTTTGGGCCACCAGACTTCTGGTACCGCCCTGGTGATTGATATAAGCCACTGCGGTGGCATTGTCGGACTGAACCCGAACCGGGAAACCTCGCAGTCTGTAAGACCACTCTATGAGTGCCATGTGAACTGCCCGGATCTCCAAGATGTTTATGGGCAGTAGTTTCTCGGTCGCAGACCATTTCCCCTGCGAGCATGTTTCCTCCAATTCAGCTCCCCAGCCTGTCAGGCTGGCATCTGTTGTGATAATCTTCCATGAGAGAGGAAGAAAAGTTTTGCCCTTCAGCAAATTCTTGGTTTGTAACCACCAGACAAGACTCTTGCGTGTCCCTGGGGATAGACGCATAGGAAGATCCAGAGATTGGGGCTTCCTGTTCCAAGCCGCAAGGATGCATCCTTGCAGAGGCCTTGAGTGGAACTGGGCGAATGGGACGGCCTCGAAGGAGGTGACCATTTTCCCTAACAGTCTCATGCACAACCGAATGGAGGAAGATCTTCTGCCCAGAATCAGGCGCACCAGATCCCCAATGGCCAAGGCTTTTAGCCTTGGGAGAAACACTCTGCTTTGAGCGGTGTCGATGATCATACCTAGGTATTCCAACCTGGTAGTTGATTGCAGGGACGACTTTTCTAGGTTTATGATCCAAGCTAGGCGTTCTAGATGTTCTAGCGTTTTGGTGACGCTGCGACTTAGGAACGCTGCAGTTTTCTCCATGAGAAGCAAGTCGTCTAGATAAGCCATGACGGCTATGCCCTGAGCTCTTAAGTTTGCTAAGAGAGGGTCCAGAATCTTTGTGAAGACTCGAGGGGCTGTAGCAAGCCCGAACGGCAAGGCCACAAACTGAAAATGGCGCCGCTCTACCGCGAACCTTAGACATTTTTGGTGTGCGGGAAAAATTGGCACATGGAGATATGCATCCTTGATATCTATTGATGCCATGAATTCTCCCCCTTGCAAGGAGGAGACTACAGTGCGGATTGACTGCATTCGGAAGGACCGGATGTTTAAAAACCGGTTCAGATCCTTCAGATCCAGGATAGGTCTGACACTTCCATTTGGTTTTGGAATGGTGAAGAGATTTGAGTAAAACCCCGAACCCTGATCTTTCGGGTTCACTTCTACTATCACACCCTGGGATAGTAACTGATCTAAGGCCAGAAATAGCGGTTTTTGCTTTACTGGATCCCTGGGGATCCTTGACCTTAGGAAACGAGAAGGTGGAATCTCCTGAAACTCTAGCTTGTAACCCAGAGATACTGAAGAGATCACCCACTTGTCCTGGATCTCTTCCCGCCAGGCGCCTGCAAACTGCAGGAGCCTTCCCCCCACTCTGCCGAGCGGGGGCGCCCCTTCACAAGGAAGTTTTTGGGCTCTGCTTGGCAGGCTTTCGCCCCTAAGTCTTTTTCTGTCCCTGGGCTCGGCCTTGAGCCTTTCTAGTAGAGGAGGACTGAGAAGGCCGTCGCCACTGTTTAGAGCTTGATGCTTCGGGAGAGAGAGCACGCCTGAATGAAGGGCGCTTGCTCTTTTTGACTGGAAGGAGAGTAGATTTACCTCCTGAAATATTTTGGACGAATTTATCTAATTCTTCTCCAAACAAACGTTCCCCTTTAAACGGGAACCCAGCCAAATGCTTCTTGCATGACAGCTCAGCTGCCCAATTCTTTATCCATAGGGCTCTTCGCATGTGAACCAACATGAGAGACAAACGTGATGCTTGTTGGACGGAATCCAAAATCGCATCAATTATGAAACACAGAATGTGAGGCAATTCTGTATAATTTTCTACTTCCTCACTGGGAAGGAGCCCAAGCATCTGTTTAACCTGTTCCTTGAGGAACTGACACAACCCCACGGCTGCGACTGTAGGTTGCACCACAGTGCCAGCCATGGAAAAGGAGGCTTTTAATAAGGTTTCCAGCTTTTTATCAGTTGGATCCTTGAATACCTGCGCATTATCCAATGGACAAGTTAGGTTCTTATTCACACAAGAAACAGCCGCATCGACAGATGGGACCCCCCACTTTTTGGTGAAACTTTCCTCCACAGGATAATGCATAGAAAACCTTTTAGGAGGAGCAAACAGTTTATCGGGATGTCCCCAATCCTCATACATCAATTTATCCATTAAGGGATGAATTGGGAAGGAATAGGCAGTCTGTGGGGCTTTCCTGACTCCCAGGGAAGAGACAGAGGACGTAGCGACTTCAGCAGCAGGCATTCTGAATGTGGTACGCACCAATTCAGTATAATACTGCACCTGTTTTCTGAGTGCCTGGGAGGAGGGGACTATCTCCTCTTCCTCTGAGGCCGCGTACACACGGGCGGACTGTTCGCCCAACCTTGTCCGCTGAACAGTGTTTGGGCGGACAGTCCGCTCGTGTGTGGGCTTTCAGCGGACAGTTTCAGCGGACAGTTGGACGGACAAGGTTTTTCGGAAATTCCGTAAAACTGTCCGCTGAAACCTTGTTTCAGCGGACAGTCCGCCCGTGTGTAGGCTTGTTCGACAAACTAAGTTCCGCGCATACTCAGAAAGAATTTACAGGGCGGAAGCGCTCGGTCTTGTAAAACTAGTGTTCGTATTGAAGCTAGCATATTCGTCATGCTGCTAATTTTGTGTTTTTTTTTAATATAGCCTGTTCTTTTCTTCTTTGTAATGCAAGAAAAGTGAAGTAGCTTTGCTGCTTATATTCAGTTATACTACATGTTTTTATTCATCCTCATCCTATGATTAATCTTCCAATTATATCAAAAATATATTCCCAATTTATATAAAAAGAAAAAAAAAAAAAATATATTATATATATATATATATATATATATATATATATATATATATATATTTATTATATATATATTATATATTTTTTTTTTTTTATATATATATTTATTTATTTATTTCAGAAAAAAAAAAAATCTATTACTATATATTTTTGGAACTACTATTGTTTTTTTTTTTTTTTTTTTTTTTTTGGGTGGGGGGTTTGAAACAAGATGGACTTTCATTTTTTTGGGATAAGCAGGACTATGCAAGTAGAGATAGATAGATAGATAGATAGATAGATAGATAGATACCCAAACCATCATTTTAGCCTACACATGATTGCATGTTCAAAATCAGCAGAGCTTCCCCTCATTTCAAATGTTAAGCCTCAAATTTACAGCGAATGCACTTCCAAGTGCACTTGCAGTGCTTTAAAAATTGCACTTGAAGTTAGCATATTTACATGAACATGTGTTTTGTAAATAACCCCCAGAGTTTTTTGACATGTATCTGCCTACTCACAAATAAACTTTGTTTTTTGTAACCCAAAATTATACAAAAATATTGATAAAAAAAAATAAAAGAAAACATACAATTTTTTTTTGAAATCAAAAATTTTTATTTTTCCTCATAACCAAAATGAATCAAGAGGGAGGCAACACTGGAGACAATTTTGACGTTTGTGAAGCCTTTTGTCCCCCAGGCACACATCAAGTGAGTGGACACCAAAATTCCGAACCTGCGTAGCATGTACATAGGGAGCACAACCAGGTCCTAGAATCCCAAAGACCAGGAACAGCAGCAGATGAGATCTATGTCCCCAGACTGTGGTACTACAACAGCCTGCGTCTTCTTTCAGAGCAGACTGAAGCCAGGCAGTCACTTGCGACTCTTCCGTCTAGCCTTCCCTCCACGCTTCGCTGGAGGCTGTGCCTCTGGTGGTGGAGTTGTGGTAGGAGGAGGAGGAGGAGGAGGAGGAGGAGGAGGAGGATGAGGAGCAGTAGGGTCTGTTTTGTAGAGCTTCGTGGTGGGTGTGAGCTCACCCTTCAGACCCAGTTGTATGGCATCAAAGAAGATTGCCTCACACATGTCTCTTTGGGGTTTGTCCATTTCCTGGAGCTTGCTAGCCAGATAAGTGGCATAGGCCTCCTGCGGATTGGGGGGTTTGGTCAAAATCTGGGTGGCTTGCCGTATCAGCACCAAGGACTCCTCCTCTGTACGGCCCATCCTCCTGGGCCTTTTGCTGGCAAGGCGGAGGGGAGGGACCTGGCTCTCAGTCCTACTCCTGCTGGGCCCAGCTAGCTCCTGCGTGTGGCTGGTCCCGGCCTCCTCCTCCATACCACTGGTCCCGGCCTCCTCCTGGGTGAGCTCATCCTGTGTAAAAAAACAAAGCAATCAATAACTAAAATATATCTATATTTAGAAATCATCAATCACTAACAATTTTACAGTTCTCACTTGCAAATACATTTGTCTTGAAATACAAAAGGCTATCATTTTGACACCATCATTTTTCCATCAGTTCATTAAGATTTGAGCCACATTTGTGTAAACTACTGTATCCTTCTATCTAATTTAATTTGTGATGAAATCCTAGATTTGGAAGCAATTCAAACATTGAACTTGACATCATTAATATTTGAGCAATCCAAACGTTAGAAACTAAAATATACCTGGCTCCAGCTGGGCGCATCAACCTCGTCCAGCAAGGAAGGGTCTGGATCTTCCAGGGATGGCTCACCTGAGGCGGAGGGAAGGGTGGAGGGACGGGTAGACGGAAGAGTCGAAAGTGACGGCCTGGCTTCTGACGTGTCATCCAGAAAACGCAGCCTGTCATAATACCACAGCCTAGGTACATAGACCTGACCTGCTGCTGATCCTGATGTTTGGGACTCTAGGATCTTTCGTTGCTCCCGCCTATACGCGCTACGCAGGTTCTGAATTTTGTTGCTCACAAAGGTAGTGTCTGCCTGGGGGAGTCGGGTTTTCACAAACGCCAAAACTGTCTCCAGTGTCTTCTTCCGGGCAGCACGGATTGGGTATTGGGGGTGTTTTGTATCCCACAGATTGCTGTGGGACTCCACTAGATCTATAAAGGTGGAGAGGAAGGCCTCCTCTTTAAAGGGGTCTGCACTATACTTTTGCATTTTCTGAAAAAAAAAAAAAAAAGTCAGACCAAATGCACACTATATTGTGACAATGTAGGCGAGACACACACTACTACACACGCTACCCCCCCCCCCCCCCACACACACACACACACACACACACACACACACACACACCCCCACACACACACAAACACTCCCACACACACACACACACACACACCCCCACACACACACAAACACACACACACACACTCTACACACACTACTGCCCCCCCCCCCCACACAAACACCCCCCCCACACACACACAAACACTCCCACACACACACACACACACCCCCCACACACACACCCCCCCACACACACTCCCACACACACCCCACACACACTCCCACACACACACCACACACACCACACACACCACACACACACACTAGCCCCACCCCCTAAACACCCACCCCCACACTACCACACAAAACACCAAGCCCACTCAACCACCAACCCACATAGAAATCAATCAAACATCAATAAAAATAAAATTAAATATGCATATCCCTAACGCAGGCTTTAAATTAACCGAAAATAAAATGATAACTATCTTACCGTCGCGTGTAGCACTCGCTGCTCCCGTTCGGACAAGCGTACGGCCTCGTGGTACCGCTTTATACACGGCGCATGCGCTCAGGCTCCGCCTGCATCGCCCGCCCCTGACGTTCCTTGCGACCGTGTTTCCCCGCCCCTTTTACCCTCCTTCCGCTGTGGGTGTATGAGAGTGGAAAATGGCGGATGCAAGCTCAATTAGCAGCGTGAGCAGCGCGGAGGAAAGCCGTGGGCCCCAAGCAAGGAGGAGATATAAGGCCACCAATATGGCGTTCGAAGAGATGGTGGAGATGGTAGCTATCCTTCAAAGGGAGGATTATGATGGGGAACATGGCCCTTACCCAAAACCAAACATAAGAAAAAGCGCCATCTTGGACGAGGTGGTCACAGTCTTGGAGTCAAAATTCGGGGTACGGAGAGGAAAGGACCAGCTGCGGAAAAGATGGTCGGACATCAAGTCCAGGGAGCCGGACCAATATGACCGCATCAAAAAGGTCCTGAAAAAAAGTGAGTAAACTCCGTGTTTGTCGTGACTGTCGGACATAATCGTTTGATTTGATCGTAATCGTTCGTGTAGATAGTGAATGCAAACTGGCGGTTTTGATCGTAAGCGTTCGTGTAGATAGTGTATGTAAAACTGGCGGATTTTATCATAATCGTGCGTATAGATAGTGTGTGAAAACAGGCGGCTTTATATTAATCGTTCGTGTAGGCGCAGTAGATCTGGCGGATTAGATCGTAATCGTTCGTGTAGGTAGTTTATTAAAATATGGCGCATATGGTTGTTCGTATGTGTGGGCGTAAATAGTATGAATTTGTGTATGGTGTAAATTTAGCTGGTGTTGGATTAGATTTTAATTAGTTTTTTTTTTTTTTTTGTATTGTTCATGATAAACTGAATTGTCACGCTCAGTTTATAGGATATACTTGTACATGGCCCTTTTTTTAGTCCACAGCCAAATCGGATCACATGGGTGTTCACACCATGTGGTCCGATTCCTGTCCGAGTTTAAAGATTGCACTGTGAAATGAGAACTAATTTGGAGGTGTCAATAAAACTTTACACTGATACTCCCAGCAGGTCACATAGGGCAGTGCGAACTCCGCATGCGATGCGTGAAACCACAGTAGATTTGCAGCGTTCACACATCGCAGCAGTCTGAACACAGCCTAACTAAAAAAAAGTCATTTTAAGGATGTATTAAACTAGGATCTTGTAATAACCAGCTAATAATTTTACACCACTTCAAACCAATGTTTCATATTCAAATTTCTGAACTCAAATATCACTATGCTTAAAAGTATTTTATTTTTTTTATTTTTTTTTTTCATTCTCATAGGGAAACAAAGACTCAGACAAGAGGCGGAGCAGCCCAGGACCCCCCGACCTCGCCAGCCTGATTGGGCAATTAGCCCCAGCCCCAGCCCCAGCCCCAACCCCAGCCCTGCGTCGGTATTGGAGCTGCCCAGTCCTGTATCTGCGAGGGAGCTATGGAGCTCGGTATCCTCCGCTGGACCAAGCTCCGTAGCTCCACTGGATGAGCC